>NW_026711557.1:0-199969 GCF_026419965.1 Kogia breviceps | reverse complement strand
TAGTGCACACGGTGACTGTGCTCATGGTGACAATTGTCATGGTGACCGTGCTCATGCTGAGAGTGTTCATGGCGACAGTGTACTTGGTGACAGTGTTCATGGTGACTGTGCTCATCGTCATAATGCTCAAAGTGAAAATGCTCTTAGTGAAATATACTGTGGTGACAGTACCCATAGTGATAGTACCTTTTGTGACACTTTTCACGGTGACAGTTCCCATGGTGACAGTGCCCATGGTGACAGTGTCCATGGTGACAGTGCTCATGGTGATACTGCCTCTTGTGACACTGCCCATGGATATAGTCTCCATGGTGACCGCAATCACAGTAATAGTGCGCATGGTGACTGTGATCATGGTGACAGTGGTCATGCTGACAGAGCCAGGGTCCATTGTTACAATGTCCAATGTGACAGTGCTCATGGTGACAGTGACTATGGTTACAATGCTCATGGTCACAGTGCTCATTGTGATAGTGCCCATTGTGACATTCCCATGCTTATAGTCTCCATGGTAACCACAGTCATGGAAATACTGCCCATGGTGACAGTGCTCATGGCGACAGTGCCCATAGTGAGAGTGCCCATGGCGACAGTGCCCATGGCAACAGTGCTCATGGTGATAGTCCCCATGGTGAACCTGCTCATGGTGACAGTACCCAAGGTGAAAATGCCCATGGTGACAATGCCCATAGTGACCGTGTCCATTGTGACAGTTCACATGGTTATAATCTCATTGGTGACCGCAATCACGGTAATAGTGCCCATTGTGACCGTTATCATGGTGACAATGCTCATGGTGACAGTGCCCATGGAAACAGTGCTCATGGTGACAGAGCTCATTGTAATATTGCTCATGGTGATACAGCCCATGGTGACTGGGCACATGGTGACAGTGTTCATGTTGACAGTGGCAATGCTGACAGTGCCGATGGAGACAGTTCTCATGGTAATATTGCTCATAGTGACACTGCCCAATGTGACAGTGCTCATGATGACAATGACCGTGGTCACAGTGCTCCTGGTGATATTTCCCAGTGTGACATTCCCATGCTTATATTCTCCATGGTAACCGCAACCACGGAAATAGTGCCCATGGTGATCGTGCTCATGGTGACAGTACTCATGGTGATATTGTTCATAGTGACAGTGCCCATGGTGATAGTGGTCATGGTGACAGTGCCCATGGTGACAGTGCTCATGGTGACAGAGCCCATGGCGACAGGGCCGATTGTGACACTGCCCAATGTGACAGTGCTCATGGTGACAATGACCATGGTCACAGTGGTCATGGTCACAGTGCTCCTGGTGATAGTTCCCATTGTGACATTCCCATGCTTATATTCTCCATGGTAACCGTAACCACGGAAATAGTGCCCAAGGTGATCGTGCTCATGGTGACAGTGCTCATGGTGACAGTGCCTCTGGTGACAGTGCTCATGGCAACAGTGCCCAAAGTGACAGTACTCATGGTGACAGTGCCCATTGTGACAGTGTCCATGTTTATATTGTCCATGGTGACCGCTTTCACTCTTATAGTGCACACGGTGACCGTGCTCATGGTGATAGTGCTAATGGTGACAATAACCATGGTGACAGTGTCCACGGTGACAGTGCTCATGGTGATAGTGTCCATGGTGATAGTGTCCATGGTGCCAGTGCCCATGGTGACAGTGCTCATGCTGATAGTGCCCGATGTGAGAGTCCCATGCTTATAATCTACATGGTCACTGCCATTATGGTAATAGGGCCCATCGTAACCGTCCCCAGGGTGATAGTGCCCATTGTGACAGTCCCATGGTTATAGTCTCCATGGTGACCGCTAGCACGGTAATAGTGCCCATGGTGACCGTGCTCATGGTAACAGTGCTCATGGTGACAATACCCATGGTGACAATCCTCATGGTAATAGTGTTCATGGTGACTGTGGTCATGGTGACAGTGCCAATGGTGAAAGTGCTCATCGTTCAGTACCCATGGTGACATTGCTCATGCTGATAGTGCTCATGGTGACAGTGCCCATGGTGACAGTTCCCATTGTGACACTGCCCAGTGTGACAGTGCACATGGTGACAGTGACCATGGTCACAGTGCTCATGGTGATAGTGCCCATGGTGACAGTGCTCATAGTGACAGAGCGCATGGCGACAGTGCCCATAGTCACAATGCTCACAGTGAAAGTGGTCTTTGTGAAATATACGGTGGTGACAGTACCCATAGTGATATTATCCTTTGTGACACTTTTCACGGTGACAGTTCCCATGGTGACAGTGCCCAGGGTGACAGTGTCCATGGTGACAGTGCTCATGGTGACAGTGCTCATGGAAAGATTGCTCATGGTGACAGTGCTCATTGTGATAGTGCTCATGGTGATACTGCACAGTGTGACACTGCCCATGGTTATAGTCTCCATGGTGACCGCAATCAAAGTAATAGTTCCCATGGTGACCGTGATCATAGTGACAGTGTTCATGGTGACAGAGCCCATGGTGACAGTTCCAATGCTGACTGTGCCCATGGCGACACTGATCATGGTGACACTGATCAAGGTGATAGTGCCCATGGTGACAGGGCCCATGGTGACAGTGGCAAGGCTGACAGTGCCCATGATGACAGTTTTCATGGTGATATTGCTCATAGTGACAGTGCCCATGGTGATAGTTCTCATGGTGAGAGTTCCCATGGTAACAGTGCTCATGGTGATAGTGTCCATGGTGACAGTGTTAAGGGTGACAGTGCCCATGGTGACAGTGCTCATGCTGATAGTGCCCGATGTGAGAGTCCCATGGTTATAATCTGAAAGGTCACTGCAATCACGGTAATAGTGCCCATCGTAACCGTACCCATGGTGATAGTGCCCATTGTGACAGTCCCAAGGTTATAGTCTCCATGTTGACCGCTACCACGGGAATAGTGCCCATGGTGACCGTGCTCATGGTGACAGTGCTCATGGTGACAATTCCCATGGTGGCAATGCTCATGGTAATAGTGCTCATGGTGACTGTGGTCATGGTGACACTGCTCAAGGTGATATTGCCCATGGTGACTGGGCCCATGGTGACAGTGCTCCAGGTGACAGACCCCATGTTGACAGTGGCAATGCTGACACTGCCCATGGTGACAGTTCTCATGGTGATATTGCTCATAGTGATAGTTCCCATGGTGACAGTGCCCTTGGTGACAGTTCTCATGGTGACAGTGCTCAAGGATATAGTGCCGATTTTGACAGTCCCATGGTTATAGTCTCCATGGTGACCGCAATCAAGGTAATAGTGCACACGGTGACTGTGCTCATGGTGACAATGGCCATGGTGACCGTGCTCATGCTGAGAGTGTTCATGGTGACAGTGTACTTGGTGAGAGTGGTCATCATCATAATGCTCAAAGTGAAAGTGCTCTTAGTGAAATATACTGTGGTGACAGTACCCATACTGATAGTACCCTTTGTGACACTTTTCACGGTGACAGTTCCCATGGTGACAGTGTCCATGGTGACAGTGTCCATGGTGACAGGGCTCACGGTGATACTGCCTCTTGTGACACTGCCCATGGTTATAGTCTCCATGGTGACCGCAATCACAGTAATAGTGCGCATGGTGACTGTGATCATGGTGACAGTGGTCATGCTGACAGAGCCCATGGTGACAGTTCCAATGCTGACAGTGCCAATGGTGACAGTGCCCATGGTGACAGTGCTCATGGTGACAGAGCCCATGGTGATAGGGCCGATTGTGACACTGCCCAATGTGACAGTGCTCATGGTGACAATGACCATGCTCACAGTGATCATGGTCACAGTGCTCCTGGTGATAGTTCCCATTGTGACATTCCCATGCTTAGATTCTCCATGGTAACCGCAACCACGGAAATAGTGCCCATGGTGATCGTGCTCATGGTTACAGTGCTCATGGCGACAGTGCCCATAGTGACAGTTCTCAAGGTGACAGTGCCCATTGTGACAGTGTCCATGTTTATACTGTCCATGGTGACCACATTCACTGTTATAGTGCACACGGTGACCGTGCTCATGGTGGTAGTGCAAATGGTGACACTAACCATGGTGACAGTGGCCACGGTGACAGTGCTCATGGTGATCGTGTCCATGGAGACAGTACTCAGGGTGAAAGTGCCCATGGTGACAGTGCTCATGCTGATAGTGCCCGGTGTGAGAGTCCCATGGTTATAATCTCCATGGTCACTGCAATCACGGTAATAGTGCCCATCGTAACCGTACCCATGGTGATAGTGCCCATTGTGACAGTCCCATGGTTATAGTCTCCATGGTAACCGCTACCACGGTAATAATGCCCATGGTGACCGTGCTCATGGTGACAGTGCTCTGTTGACAATTCCCATGGTGACAATGCTCATGGTAATAGTGCTCATGGTGACTGTGGTCATGGTGACAATGCACATGGTAATAGTGTTCATGGTGACTGTGGTCATGGTGACAGTGCCAATGGTGACAGTGCTCATGGTTAAGTGGCCATGGTGACATTGCTCATGCTGATAGTGCTCATGGTGACAGTGCCCATGGTGACAGTTTCCATTGTGACACTGCCCAATGTCACAGTGCTCATGGTGACAGTGACCAGGCTCACAGTGCTCATGGTGATAGTGCCCATTGTGACATTCCCATGCTTATAGTCTCCATGGTAAGTGGAATCACGAAAATAGTGCCCATGGTGACAGTGCTCATGGCGACAGTGCCCATAGTGAGAGTGCCCATGGCGACAGTGCCCATGGCAACAGTGCTCATGGTGATAGTGCCCATGGTGAAACTGCTCATGGTGATAGTACCCATGATTGAGAATGCCCATGGTGACAATGCCCATGGTGAAAGTGTCCATGGTGACAGTGCTCATGGTGATACTGCCTCTTGTGACACTGCACATGGTTATAGTCTCCATGGTGACCGCAATCACAGTTAGAGTGGCCATGGTGACTGTGATCATGGTGACAGTGCTCATGGTGACAGAGCCCATGGTGATAGTTCCAAGGCGGACAGTGCCCATGGTGACAGTTCTAATGGTGGTAGTGCTCATGGTAACATTGCCCATGGTGACATTGCTCATGGTGACAGAGCCCATGGTGACAGGGTCCATTGTTACACTGCCCAATGTGACAGTGCTCTTGGTGACAGTGACTATGGTTACAATGCTCATGGTCACAGTGCCCTTTGTGATGGTGCCCATTGTGACATTCCCATGCCTATAGTCTCCATGGTAACCGCAATCACAGAAATAGTGCCCATGGTGACCGTGCTCATGGTGACAGTGCTCATGGTAACAGTGGCAATGGTGAAAGTGCTCTTGGCGACCGTGCCCATAGTGAGAGTGCCCCTGTCAACAGTGTTCATGGTGATAGTGCCCATAGTGACAGTATTCATGGTGACAGTGCTCATGGTCACAATGCTCACAGTGCAAGTGCTCTTAGTGAAATATACTGTGGTGACAGTACCCATAGTGATAGTACCCTTTGTGACCCTTTTCACGGTGACAGTTCCCATGGTGACAGTGCCCATGGTGACAGTGTCCATGGTGACAGTGCTCATGGTGACAGTGCCCATGGTGAGAGTTCCAATGATGACAATGCATTTGGTGACAGTTCTCATGGTGATAGTGCTCATGGTCACAGTGCCCATGGCGAAAGTGCTCATGGTGACCATGCTCAAGTTGATAGTGCCCATGGTAAATGGGCCCAAGGTGACAGTGCTCATGGTGACAGCGGCAATGCTGACAGTGCCCATGGTGACAGTTCTGATGGTGACAGAGCCCATGGTGACAGTGCTCATGGTGAGAGTGTTCATGGAGCCAGTGTACTTTCTCACAGTGTTCAAGGTGCCCGTGCTCATGGTCACAATACTCACAGTGATAATGCTCTTAGTGAAATATACCATGCTGATAGTACGCATGGTAATAGTACCCATTGAGACAGAGTTCACGGTGACAGTTCCCTTGGTGAGAGGGCTCATGGTGACAGTGCCCATGGTAACAGTGCTCATGGTGACAGTGCTAATGGTGATAGTTCTCGTGATAAAGCCCTTTGTGAGAGTGCCGATGGTTATAGTCACCATGGTGACCGCAATCTCGGTGAAAATGCCCATGGAGACCATGCTCATGGTGATAGTGCTCATGGTAATAGTACCAATGGTGACGGTTCCCAAGGTGACAGTGCTCATGGTGACATTACCCATGGTTATATTGCCTACGGTGACAGTGCCCATGGTGACAATTATCACAGTGATAGTTCCCCTTTTGATAGTGCTCATGGTTAGAGTGCTCATGGTGACAGTGCCCACGGTGACAGTGCTCATGGTGAGAGTGCCCGTTGTGACAGTGTCCATGGTTATATTCACCATGTTGACCGCAATCATGGTAATAGTGCCCGTGGTGACAATGCCCATGGTGACAGTGCTCGTGGTGACAGTGCCCATGGAAACAGTGCTCATGGGGAGTGTGTTCATGGTGATAGTGCTCATGGTCACAATGCTCACAGTGAAAGTGCTCTTTGTGAAATATACTGTGGTGACAGTACCCATAGTGATATTATCCTTTGTGACACTTTTCACGGTGACAGTTCCCATGGTGACAGTGCCCATTGAGACAATGCTCATGGTAATAGTGCTCATGGTGACTGTGGTCATGGTGACAGTGCCAATGGTGACAGTGCTCCTCGTTCAGTGCCCATGGTGACATTGCTCATGCTGACAGTGCTCATGGTGACAGTGCTCTTGGTGACAGTTCCCATGGTGACAGTTCCCATTGTGACACTGCCCAATGTGACAGTGCTCATGGTAACAGTGTCCATGGTCACAGTGCTCATGGTCACAGTGCTCATTGGGGATAGTGCCCATTGTGACATTCCCATGTATATACTCTCCATGATAACCACAGTCACCGAAATAGGGCCCATGGTGACCATGCTCATGGTGACAGTTCTCATGGCAACAGTGCCCATGGTGATAGTACTCACAGGGACAGTGCTCATGGCGACAGTTCCCATAGTGAGAGTTCCCCTGGCAACAGTGCTCATGGTGATAGTGCCCATGGTGACAGTACTCATGGTGAAACTGTTCATGGTGATAGTGCGCATGGTCACAATGCTGACAGTGAAAGTGCTCTTAGTGAAATATACTGTGGTGACATTACCCATAGTGATAGTACCCTTTGTGACTCTTTTCACGGTGACAGTTCCCATGGTGACAGTGCCCATGGTGACAGTGTCCATGGTGACAGTGCTCATGGTGACAGTGCTCATTGTGATAGTGCTCATGGTGATACTGCCCATTGTGACACTGCCCATGGTTATAGTCTCCATGGTGACCGCAATCACAGTAATATTGCCCATGGTGCCCGTGATCATGGTGACAGTGCTCATGGTGACAGAGCACATGGTGACAGTTCCAATGCTGACAGTGCCCATGGTGACAGTTCTAATGGTGAGAGTGCTCATGGTAACAGTGCCCATGGTGACATTGCTCATGGTGACAGAGCCCATGGTGACAGGGTCCATTGTTACACTGCCCAATGTGACAGTGCTCTTGGTGACAGTGACTATGGTCACAATGCTCATGGTCACAGTGCTCATTGTGATAGTGCCCATTGTGACATTCCCATGCTTATAGTCTCCATGGTAAGTGGAATCACGGAAATAGTGCCCATGGTGACAGTGCTCATTGCGACAGTGCCCATAGTGAGAGTGCCCATGGCGACAGTGCTCATGGTGAGAGTGCCCATGGTGAAACTGCTCATGGTGACAGTACCCATGGTGAGAATGCCCATGGTGACAATGCCCATGGTGAGAATGTCCATTGTGACAGTTCACATGGTTATAATCTCCATGGTGACCGCAATCACGGTAATAGTGCCCATTGTGACCGTTATCATGGTGACAATGCTCATGGTGACAGTGCCCGTGGAAACAGTGCTCATGGTGACAGTGCTCATTGTGATAGTGCTCATGGTGATAGTGCCCATGGCGACTGGGCACATGTTGACAGTGCTCATGGTGACAGTGCCCATGGTGACTGTTCTCATGGTGATATTTCTCATAGTGACAGTGCCCATGGTGATAGTGCTCTTGGTGAGAGTGCCCATGGTGACAGTGCTCATGGTGACAGAGCCCATGGTGATAGGGCCGATTGTGACACTGCCCAATGTGACAGTGCTCATGGTGAAAATGTCCATCGTCACAGTGCTCATGGTCATAGTGCTCCTGGTGATAGTTCCCATTGTGACATTCCCATGCTTAGATTCTCCATGGTAACCGCAACCACGGAAATAGTGCCCATGGTGATCGTGCTCATGGTTACAGTGCTCATGGCGACAGTGCCCATAGTGACAGTTCTCAAGGTGACAGTGCCCATTGTGACAGTGTCCATGTTTATACTGTCCATGGTGACCACATTCACTGTTATAGTGCACACGGTGACCGTGCTCATGGTGATAGTGCGAATGGTGACATTAACCATGGTGACAGTGGCCACGGTGACAGTGCTCATGGTGATCGTGTCCATGGAGACAGTACTCAGGGTGAAAGTGCCCATGGTGACAGTGCTCATGCTGATAGTGCCCGATGTGAGAGTCCCATGGTTATAATCTCCATGGTCACTGCAATCACGGTAATAGTGCCCATCATAACCGTACCCATGGTGATATTGCCCATTGTGACAGTCCCATGGTTATAGTCTCCATGGTAACAGCTACCACGGTAATAATGCCCATGGTGACCGTGCTCATGGTGACAGTGCTCTGTTGACAATTCCCATGGTGACAATGCTCATGGTAATAGTGCTCATGGTGACTGTGGTCATGGTGACAATGCACATGGTAATAGTGTTCATGCTGACTGTGGTCATGGTGACAGTGCCAATGGTGACAGTGCTCATGGTTAAGTGCCCCTGGTGACAATGCTCATGCTGATAGTGCTCATGGTGACAGTGCCCATGGTGACAGTTTCCATTGTGACACTGCCCAATGTCACAGTTCTCATGGTGAGAGTGACCAGGCTCACAGTGCTCATGGTGATAGTGCCCATTGTGACATTCCCATCCTTATAGTCTCCACGGTAACCGCAATCACGGAAATAGTGCCCATGGTGACCGTGCTCATGGTGACAGTGCTCATGGTAACAGTGCCCATGGTGACAGTGCTCATAGTGACAGAGCTCATGGCGACAATGCCCATAGTGAGAGTGCCCCTGGAAACAGTGCTCATGGTGATAGTACTCATGGTGACAGTACTCATGGTGACAGTGTTCATGGTGATAGTGCTCATGGTCGCAATGCTCACAGTGAAAGTGCTCTTTGTGAAATATACTGTGGTGACATTACCCATAGTGATATGACCCTTTGTGACACTTTTCACGGTGACAGTTCCCATGGTGACAGTGCCCATGGTGACAGTGTCCATGGTGACAGTGCTCATGGTGACAGTGCTCATGGTGACCGTGCTCATGGAAAGATTGCTCATGGTGACAGTGCTCATTGTGATAGTGCTCATGGTGATACTGCACATTGTGACACTGCCGAGGGTTATAGTCTCCATGGTGACCGCAATCAATGTGATAGTTCCCATGGGGACTGGGCACATGGTGACAGTGCCCATGGTGACATTTCTCATGGTGATATTGTTCATAGTGACAATGCCCATGGTGATAGTTGTCATGGTGACAGTGCCCATGGTGACAGTGCTCATGGTGACAGAGCCCATGGCGACAGGCTCGATTGTGACACTGCCCAATGTGACATGGTCACATTGGTCATGGTCACAGTGCTCCTAGTGATACTTCCCATTGTGACATTCCCATGCTTATATTCTCCATGGTAACTGTAACCACGGAAATAGTGTCCATGGTGATCGTGCTCATGGTTACAGTGCTCATGGTGACAGTGCTCATGGCGACAGTGCCCATAGTGACAGTGCTCATGGCGACAGTGCCCATTGTGACAGTGTCCATGTTTATATTGTCCATGGTGACCGCCATCACTGTTAGAGTGCACACGGTGACTGTGCTCAAGGTGATAGTGTTAATGGTGACAGTTACCATCGTGACAGTATCCACGGTGACAGTGCTCATAGTGATCGTTTCCATGGTGACAGTGCTCAGTGTGACAGTGCCCATGGTGACTGTGCTCATGCTGATAGTGCCCGATGTGAGAGTCCCCTGCGTATAATCTCCAGGGTCACTGCAATCACGGTAATAGTGCCCATCGTAACCATACCCATGGTGATAGTGCCCATTGTGACAGTCCTATGGTTATAGTCTCCATGGTTACCGCTACCACGGTAATAGTGCCCATGGTGACCATGCTCATGGTAACAGTGCTCATGGTGACAATTCCCATGGTGACAGTCCTCATGGTAATAGTGTTCATGGTGACTGTGGTCATGGTGACAGTGCCAATGGTGACAGTGCTCATCGTTCAGTACCCATGGTGACATTGCTCATGCTGATAGTGCTCATGGTGACAGTGCTCTCGGTGACAGTGCCCATGGTGACAGTTCCCATTGTGACACTGCCCAGTGTGACAGTGCTCATGGTGACAGTGACCATGGTCACAGTGCTCATGGTGATAGTGCCCATGGTGACAGTGCTCATAGTGACAGAGCGCATGGCGACAGTGCCCATAGTCACAATGCTCACAGTGAAAGTGGTCTTTGTGAAATATACGGTGGTGACAGTACCCATAGTGATATTATCCTTTGTGACACTTTTCACGGTGACAGTTCCCATGGTGACAGTGCCCAGGGTGACAGTGTCCATGGTGACAGTGCTCGTGGTGAGAGTGCTCATGGAAAGATTGCTCATGGTGACAGTGCTCATTGTGATAGTGCTCATGGTGATACTGCACATTGTGACACTGCCCATGGTTATAGTCTCCATGGTGACCGCAATCAAAGTAATAGTTCCCTTGGTGACCGTGTTCATGGTGACAGTGCTCATGGTGACAGAGCCCATGGTGACAGTTCCAATGCTGACTGTGCCCATGGCGACACTGATCATGGTGACACTGATCAAGGTGATAGTGCCCATGGTGACTGGGCCCATGGTGACAGTGGCAAGGCTGACAGTGCCCATGATGACAGTTCTCATGGTGATATTGCTCATAGTGACAGTGCCCATGGTGATAGTGCTCATGGTGACTGTTCCCATGGTGACAGTGCTCATGGTGATAGTGTCCATGGTGAAAGTGCTAAGGGTGACAGTGCCCATGGTGACAGTGCTCATGCTGATAGTGCCCGATGTGAGAGTCCCATGGTTATAATCTGAAAGGTCACTGCAATCACGGTAATAGTGCCCATCGTAACCGTACCCATGGTGATAGTGCCCATTGTGACAGTCCCAAGGTTATAGTCTCCATGTTGACCGCTACCACGGGAATAGTGCCCATGGTGACCGTGCTCATGGTGACAGTGCTCATGGTGACAATTCCCATGGTGGCAATTCTCATGGTAATAGTGCTCATGGTGACTGTGGTCATGGTGACACTGCTCAAGGTGATATTGCCCATGGTGACTGGGCCCATGGTGACAGTGCTCCAGGTGACAGAGCCCATGTTGGCAGGGGCAATGCTGACACTGCCCATGGTGACAGTTCTCATGGTGATATTGCTCATAGTGATAGTTCCCATGGTGACAGTGCCCTTGGTGACAGTTCTCATGGTGACAGTGCTCAAGGATATAGTGCCGATTTTGACAGTCCCATGGTTATAGTCTCCATGGTGACTGCAATCAAGGTAATAGTGCACACGGTGACTGTGCTCATGGTGACAATGGTCATGGTGACCGTGCTCATGCTGAGAGTGTTCATGGCGACAGTGTACTTGGTGACAGTGTTCATGGTGACTGTGCTCATCGTCATAATGCTCAAAGTGAAAGTGCTCTTAGTGAAATATACTGTGGTGACAGTACCCATAGTGATAGTACCCTTTGTGACACTTTTCACGGTGACAGTTCCCATGGTGACAGTGCCCATGGTGACAGTGTCCATGGTGACAGTGCTCATGGTGATACTGCCTCTTGTGACACTGCCCATGGATATAGTCTCCATGGTGACCGCAATCACAGTAATAGTGCGCATGGTGACTGTGATCATGGTGACAGTGGTCATGCTGACAGAGCCAGGGTCCATTGTTACAATGCCCAATGTGACAGTGCTCATGGTGACAGTGACTATGGTTACAATGCTCATGGTCACAGTGCTCATTGTGATAGTGCCCATTGTGACATTCCCATGCTTATAGTCTCCATGGTAACCACAGTCATGGAAATAGTGCCCATGGTGACAGTGCTCATGGAGACAGTGCCCATAGTGAGAGTGCCCATGGCGACAGTGCCCATGGCAACAGTGCTCATGGTGACAGTACCCAAGGTGAAAATGCCCATGGTGACAATGCCCATGGTGACCGTGTCCATTGTGACAGTTCACATGGTTATAATCTCATTGGTGACCGCAATCACGGTAATAGTGCCCATTGTGACCGTTATCATGGTGACAATGCTCACGGTGACAGTGCCCATGGAAACAGTGCTCATGGTGACAGAGATCATTGTAATATTGCTCATGGTGATACTGCCCATGGTGACTGGGCACATAGTGACAGTGCTCATGGTGACAGTGGCAATGCTGACAGTGCCGAAGGAGACAGTTCTCATGGTAATATTGCTCATAGTGACAGTGCCCATGGTGAAAGTGCTCATGGTGACAGAGCCCATGGTGATAGGGCCGATTGTGACACTGCCCAATGTGACAGTGCTCATGGTGACAATGACCGTGGTCAGAGTGCTCCTGGTGATATTTCCCAGTGTGACATTCCCATGCTTATATTCTCCATGGTAACCGCAACCACGGAAATAGTGCCCATGGTGATCGTGCTCATGGTGACAGTACTCATGGTGATATTGTTCATAGTGACAGTGCCCATGGTGATAGTGGTCATGGTGACAGTGCCCATGGTGACAGTGCTCATGGTGACAGAGCCCATGGAGACAGGGCCGATTGTGACACTGCCCAATGTGACAGTGCTCATGGTGACAATGACCATGGTCACAGTGGTCATGGTCACAGTGCTCCTGGTGATAGTTCCCATTGTGACATTCCCATGCTTATATTCTCCATGGTAACCGTAACCACGGAAATAGTGCCCAAGGTGATCGTGCTCATGGTGACAGTGCTCATGGTGACAGTGCCTCTGGTGACAGTGCTCATGGCAACAGTGCCCAAAGTGACAGTACTCATGGTGACAGTGCCCATTGTGACAGTGTCCATGTTTATATTGTCCATGGTGACCGCTTTCACTCTTATAGTGCACACGGTGACCGTGCTCATGGTGATAGTGCTAATGGTGACAATAACCATGGTGACAGTGTCCACAGTGACAGTGCTCATGGTCATAGTGTCCATGGTGATAGTGTCCATGGTGCCAGTGCCCTTGGTGACAGTGCTCATGCTGATAGTGCCCGATGGGAGAGTCCCATGCTTATAATCTACATGGTCACTGCCATCACGGTAATAGGGCCCATAGTAACCGTCCCCAGGTTGATAGTGCCCATTGTGACAGTCCCATGGTTATAGTCTCCATGGTGACCGCTACCACGGTAATAGTGCCCATGGTGACCGTGCTCATGGTAACAGTGCTCATGGTGACAATTCCCATGTTGACAATCCTCATGGTAATAGTGTTCATGGTGACTGTGGTCATGGTGACAGTGCCAATGGTGACAGTGCTCATCGTTCAGTACCCATGGTGACATTGCTCATGCTGATAGTGCTCATGGTGACAGTGTCCATGGTGACAGTTCCCATTGTGACACTGCCCAGTGTGACAGTGCTCATGGTGACAGTGACCATGGTCACAGTGCTCATGGTGATAGTGCCCATGGTGACAGTGCTCATAGTGACAGAGCGCATGGCGACAGTGCCCATAGTCACAATGCTCACAGTGAAAGTGGTCTTTGTGAAATATACGGTGGTGACAGTACCCATAGTGATATTATCCTTTGTGACACTTTTCACGGTGACAGTTCCCATGGTGACAGTGCCCAGGGTGACAGTGTCCACGGTGACAGTGCTCATGGTGAGAGTGCTCATGGAAAGATTGCTCATGGTGACAGTGCTCATTGTGATAGTGCTCATGGTGATACTGCACATTGTGACACTGCCCATGGTTATAGTCTCCATGGTGACCGCAATCAAAGTAATAGTTCCCATGGTGACCGTGATCATGGTGACAGTGTTCATGGTGACAGAGCCCATGGTGACAGTTCCAATGCTGACTGTGCCCATGGCGACACTGATCATGGTGACACTGATCAAGGTGATAGTGCCCATGGTGACTGGGCCCATGGTAACAGTGGCAAGGCTGACAGTGCCCATGATGACAGTTCTTATGGTGATATTGCTCATAGTGACAGTGCCCATGGTGATAGTGCTCATGGTGACAGTTCCCATGGTGACAGTGCTCATGGTGATAGTGTCCATGGTGAAAGTGCTAAGGGTGACAGTGCCCATGGTGACAGTGCTCATGCTGATAGTGCCCGATGTGAGAGTCCCATGGTTATAATCTGAAAGGTCACTGCAATCACGGTAATAGTGCCCATCGTAACCGTACCCATGGTGATAGTGCCCATTGTGACAGTCCCAAGGTTATAGTCTCCATGTTGACCGCTACCACGGGAATAGTGCCATGGTGACCATGCTCATGGTGACAGTGCTCATGGTGACAATTCCCATGGTGGCAATGCTCAAGGTAATAGTGCTCATGGTGACTGTGGTCATGGTGACACTGCTCAAGGTGATATTGCCCATGGTGACTGGGCCCATGGTGACAGTGCTCCAGGTGACAGAGCCCATGTTGGCAGTGGCAATGCTGACACTGCCCATGGTGACAGTTCTCATGGTGATATTGCTCATAGTGATAGTTCCCATGGTGACAGTGCCCTTGGTGACAGTTCTCATGGTGACAGTGCTCAAGGATATAGTGCCGATTTTGACAGTCCCATGGTTATAGTCTCCATGGTGACCGCAATCAAGGTAATAGTGCACACGGTGACTGTGCTCATGGTGACAATTGTCATGGTGACCGTGCTCATGCTGAGAGTGTTCATGGCGACAGTGTACTTGGTGACAGTGTTCATGGTGACTGTGCTCATCGTCCTAATGCTCAAAGTGAAAGTGCTCTTAGTGAAATATACTGTGGTGACAGTACCCATAGTGATAGTACCCTTTGTGACACTTTTCACGGTGACAGTTCCCATGGTGACAGTGCCCATGGTGACAGTGTCCATGGTGACAATGCTCATGGTGATACTGCCTCTTGTGACACTGCCCATGGATATAGTCTCCATGGTGACCGCAATCACAGTAATAGTGCGCATGGTGACTGTGATCATGGTGACAGTGGTCATGCTGACAGAGCCAGGGTCCATTGTTACAATGCCCAATGTGACAGTGCTCATGGTGACAGTGACTATGGTTACAATGCTCATGGTCACAGTGCTCATTGTGATAGTGCCCATTGTGACATTCCCATGCTTATAGTCTCCATGGTAACCACAGTCATGGAAATAGTGCCCATGGTGACAGTGCTCATGGAGACAGTGCCCATAGTGAGAGTGCCCATGGCGACAGTGCCCATGGCAACAGTGCTCATGGTGATAGTCCCCATGGTGAACCTGCTCATGGTGACAGTACCCAAGGTGAAAATGCCCATGGTGACAATGCCCATGGTGACCGTGTCCATTGTGACAGTTCACATGGTTATAATCTCCATGGTGACCGCAATCACGGTAATAGTGCCCATTGTGACCGTTATCATGGTGACACTGCTCATGGTGACAGTGCCCATGGAAACAGTGCTCATGGTGACAGTGCTCATTGTGATAGTGCTCATGGTGATAGTGCCCATGGTGACTGGGCACATGGTGACAGTGCTCATGGTGACAGTGCCCATGGTGACAGTGCTCATGGTGACAGAGCTCATGGTGATAGGGCCGATTGTGACACTGCCCAATGTGACAGTGCTCATGGTGAAAATGACCATGGTCACAGTGCTCATGGTCACAGTGCTCCTGGTGATAGTTCCCATTGTGACATTCCCATGCTTATATTCTCCATGGTAACCGTAACCACGGAAATAGTGCCCAAGTTGATCGTGCTCATAGTGACAGTGCCCATGGTGATAGTGGTCATGGTGACAGTGCCCATGGTGACAGTGCTCATGGTGACAGAGCCCATGGCGACAGGGCCGATTGTGACACTGCCCAATGTGACAGTGCTCATGGTGGCAATGACCATGGTCACAGTGGTCATGGTCACAGTGCTCCTGGTGATAGTTCCCATTGTGACATTCCCATGCTTATATTCTCCATGGTAACCGTAACCACGGAAATAGTGCCCACGGTGATCATGCTCATGGTGACAGTGCTCATGGTGACAGTGCCTCTGGTGACAGTGCTCATGGCAACAGTGCCCAAAGTGACAGTACTCATGGTGACAGTGCCCATTGTGACAGTGTCCATGTTTATATTGTCCATGGTGACCGCTTTCACTCTTATAGTGCACACGGTGACCGTGCTCATGGTGATAGTGCTAATGGTGACAATAACCATGGTGACAGTGTTCACGGTGAAAGTGCTCATGGTGATAGTGTCCATGGTGACAGTGCTCAGGGTGCCAGTGCCCATGGTGACAGTGCTCATGCTGATAGTGCCCAATGTGAGAGTCCCATGCTTATAATCTACATGGTCACTGCCATCACGGTAATAGGGCCCATTGTGACCGTCCCCAGGGTGATAGTGCCCATTGTGACAGTCCCATGGTTATAGTCTCCATGGTGACCGCTACCACGGGAATAGTGCCCATGGTGACCGTGCTCATGGTAACAGTGCTCATGGTGACAATTCCCATGGTGACAATCCTCATGGTAATAGTGTTCATGGTGACTGTGGTCATGGTGACAGTGCCAATGGTGAAAGTGCTCATCGTTCAGTACCCATGGTGACATTGCTCATGCTGATAGTGCTCATGGTGACAGTGCCCATGGTGACAGTTCCCATTGTGACACTGCCCAGTGTGACAGTGCTCATGGTGACAGTGACCATGGTCACAGTGCTCATGGTGACAGTGCCCATGGTGACAGTTCCCATTGTGACACTGCCCAGTGTGACAGTGCTCATGGTGACAGTGACCATGGTCACAGTTCTCATGGTGATAGTGCCCATGGTGACAGTGCTCATAGTGACAGAGCGCATGGCGACAGTGCCCATAGTCACAATGCTCACAGTGAAAGTGGTCTTTGCGAAATATACAGTGGTGAGAGTACCCATAGTGATATTATCCTTTGTGACACTTTTCACGGTGACAGTTCCCATGGTGACAGTGCCCAGGGTGACAGTGTCCATGGTGACAGTGCTCATGGTGACAGTGCTCATGGAAAGATTGCTCATGGTGACAGTGCTCATTGTGATAGTGCTCATGGTGATACTGCACAGTGTGACACTGCCCATGGTTATAGTCTCCATGGTGACCGCAATCAAAGTAATAGTTCCCATGGTGACCGTGATCATGGTGACAGTGTTCATGGTGACAGAGCCCATGGTGACAGTTCCAATGCTGACTGTGCCCATGGCGACACTGATCATGGTGACACTGATCAAGGTGATAGTGCCCATGGTGACAGGGCCCATGGTGACAGTGGCAAGGCTGACAGTGCCCATGATGACAGTTCTCATGGTGATATTGCTCATAGTGACAGTGCCCATGGTGATAGTGCTCATGGTGACAGTTCCCATGGTAACAGTGCTCATGGTGATAGTGTCCATGGTGACAGTGCTAAGGGTGACAGTGCCCATGGTGACAGTGCTCATGCTGATAGTGCCCGATGTGAGAGTCCCATGGTTATAATCTGAAAGGTCACTGCAATCACGGTAATAGTGCCCATCGTAACCGTACCCATGGTGATAGTGCCCATTGTGACAGTCCCAAGGTTATAGTCTCCATGTTGACCGCTACCACGGGAATAGTGCCCATGGTGACCGTGCTCATGGTGACAGTGCTCTTGGTGACAATTCCCATGGTGGCAATGCTCATGGTAATAGTGCTCATGGTGACTGTGGTCATGGTGACACTGCTCAAGGTGATATTGCCCATGGTGACTGGGCCCATGGTGACAGTGCTCCAGGTGACAGACCCCATGTTGACAGTGGCAATGCTGACACTGCCCATGGTGACAGTTCTCATGGTGATATTGCTCATAGTGATAGTTCCCATGGTGACAGTGCCCTTGGTGACAGTTCTCATGGTGACAGTGCTCAAGGATATAGTGCCGATTTTGACAGTCCCATGGTTATAGTCTCCATGGTGACCGCAATCAAGGTAATAGTGCACACGGTGACTGTGCTCATGGTGACAATGGCCATGGTGACCGTGCTCATGCTGAGAGTGTTCATGGTGACAGTGTACTTGGTGAGAGTGCTCATCATCATAATGCTCAAAGTGAAAGTGCTCTTAGTGAAATATACTGTGGTGACAGTACCCATAGTGATAGTACCCTTTGTGACACTTTTCACGGTGAGAGTTCCCATGGTGACAGTGTCCATGGTGACAGTGTCCATGGTGACAGGGCTCATGGTGATACTGCCTCTTGTGACACTGCCCATGGTTATAGTCTCCATGGTGACCGCAATCACAGTAATAGTGCGCATGGTGACTGTGATCATGGTGACAGTGGTCATGCTGACAGAGCCCATGGTGACAGTTCCAATGCTGACAGTGCCAATGGTGACAGTGCCCATGGTGACAGTGCTCATGGTGACAGAGCCCATGGTGATAGGGCCGATTGTGACACTGCCCAATGTGACAGTGCTCATGGTGACAATGACCATGGTCACAGTGATCATGGTCACAGTGCTACTGGTGATAGTTCCCATTGTGACATTCCCATGCTTAGATTCTCCATGGTAACCGCAACCACGGAAAAAGTGCCCATGGTGATCGTGCTCATGGTTACAGTGCTCATGGCGACAGAGCCCATAGTGACAGTTCTCAAGGTGACAGTGCCCATTGTGACAGTGTCCATGTTTATACTGTCCATGGTGACCACATTCACTGTTATAGTGCACACGGTGACCGTGCTCATGGTGGTAGTGCGAATGGTGACACTAACCATGGTGACAGTGGCCACGGTGACAGTGCTCATGGTGATCGTGTCCATGGAGACAGTACTCAGGGTGAAAGTGCCCATGGTGACAGTGCTCATGCTGATAGTGCCCGGTGTGAGAGTCCCATGGTTATAATCTCCATGGTCACTGCAATCACGGTAATAGTGCCCATCGTAACCGTACCCATGGTGATAGTGCCCATTGTGACAGTCCCATGGTTATAGTCTCCATGGTAACCGCTACCACGGTAATAATGCCCATGGTGACCGTGCTCATGGTGACAGTGCTCTGTTGACAATTCCCATGGTGACAATGCTCATGGTAATAGTGCTCATGGTGACTGTGGTCATGGTGACAATGCACATGGTAATAGTGTTCATGGTGACTGTGGTCATGGTGACAGTGCCAATGGTGACAGTGCTCATGGTTAAGTGGCCATGGTGACATTGCTCATGCTGATAGTGCTCATGGTGACAGTGCCCATGGTGACAGTTTCCATTGTGACACTGCCCAATGTCACAGTGCTCATGGTGACAGTGACCAGGCTCACAGTGCTCATGGTGATAGTGCCCATTGTGACATTCCCATGCTTATAGTCTCCATGGTAAGTGGAATCACGAAAATAGTGCCCATGGTGACAGTGCTCATGGCGACAGTGCCCATAGTGAGAGTGCCCATGGCGACAGTGCCCATGGCAACAGTGCTCATGGTGATAGTGCCCATGGTGAAACTGCTCATGGTGATAGTACCCATGATTGAGAATGCCCATGGTGACAATGCCCATGGTGAAAGTGTCCATGGTGACAGTGCTCATGGTGATACTGCCTCTTGTGACACTGCACATGGTTATAGTCTCCATGGTGACCGCAATCACAGTTAGAGTGGCCATGGTGACTGTGATCATGGTGACAGTGCTCATGGTGACAGAGCCCATGGTGATAGTTCCAAGGCGGACAGTGCCCATGGTGACAGTTCTAATGGTGGTAGTGCTCATGGTAACATTGCCCATGGTGACATTGCTCATGGTGACAGAGCCCATGGTGACAGGGTCCATTGTTACACTGCCCAATGTGACAGTGCTCTTGGTGACAGTGACTATGGTTACAATGCTCATGGTCACAGTGCCCTTTGTGATGGTGCCCATTGTGACATTCCCATGCCTATAGTCTCCATGGTAACCGCAATCACAGAAATAGTGCCCATGGTGACCGTGCTCATGGTGACAGTGCTCATGGTAACAGTGGCAATGGTGAAAGTGCTCTTGGCGACCGTGCCCATAGTGAGAGTGCCCCTGTCAACAGTGTTCATGGTGATAGTGCCCATAGTGACAGTATTCATGGTGACAGTGCTCATGGTCACAATGCTCACAGTGCAAGTGCTCTTAGTGAAATATACTGTGGTGACAGTACCCATAGTGATAGTACCCTTTGTGACCCTTTTCACGGTGACAGTTCCCATGGTGACAGTGCCCATGGTGACAGTGTCCATGGTGACAGTGCTCATGGTGACAGTGCCCATGGTGAGAGTTCCAATGATGACAATGCATTTGGTGACAGTTCTCATGGTGATAGTGCTCATGGTCACAGTGCCCATGGCGAAAGTGCTCATGGTGACCATGCTCAAGTTGATAGTGCCCATGGTAAATGGGCCCAAGGTGACAGTGCTCATGGTGACAGCGGCAATGCTGACAGTGCCCATGGTGACAGTTCTGATGGTGACAGAGCCCATGGTGACAGTGCTCATGGTGAGAGTGTTCATGGAGCCAGTGTACTTTCTCACAGTGTTCAAGGTGCCCGTGCTCATGGTCACAATACTCACAGTGATAATGCTCTTAGTGAAATATACCATGCTGATAGTACGCATGGTAATAGTACCCATTGAGACAGAGTTCACGGTGACAGTTCCCTTGGTGAGAGGGCTCATGGTGACAGTGCCCATGGTAACAGTGCTCATGGTGACAGTGCTAATGGTGATAGTTCTCGTGATAAAGCCCTTTGTGAGAGTGCCGATGGTTATAGTCACCATGGTGACCGCAATCTCGGTGAAAATGCCCATGGAGACCATGCTCATGGTGATAGTGCTCATGGTAATAGTACCAATGGTGACGGTTCCCAAGGTGACAGTGCTCATGGTGACATTACCCATGGTTATATTGCCTACGGTGACAGTGCCCATGGTGACAATTATCACAGTGATAGTTCCCCTTTTGATAGTGCTCATGGTTAGAGTGCTCATGGTGACAGTGCCCACGGTGACAGTGCTCATGGTGAGAGTGCCCGTTGTGACAGTGTCCATGGTTATATTCACCATGTTGACCGCAATCATGGTAATAGTGCCCGTGGTGACAATGCCCATGGTGACAGTGCTCGTGGTGACAGTGCCCATGGAAACAGTGCTCATGGGGAGTGTGTTCATGGTGATAGTGCTCATGGTCACAATGCTCACAGTGAAAGTGCTCTTTGTGAAATATACTGTGGTGACAGTACCCATAGTGATATTATCCTTTGTGACACTTTTCACGGTGACAGTTCCCATGGTGACAGTGCCCATTGAGACAATGCTCATGGTAATAGTGCTCATGGTGACTGTGGTCATGGTGACAGTGCCAATGGTGACAGTGCTCCTCGTTCAGTGCCCATGGTGACATTGCTCATGCTGACAGTGCTCATGGTGACAGTGCTCTTGGTGACAGTTCCCATGGTGACAGTTCCCATTGTGACACTGCCCAATGTGACAGTGCTCATGGTAACAGTGTCCATGGTCACAGTGCTCATGGTCACAGTGCTCATTGGGGATAGTGCCCATTGTGACATTCCCATGTATATACTCTCCATGATAACCACAGTCACCGAAATAGGGCCCATGGTGACCATGCTCATGGTGACAGTTCTCATGGCAACAGTGCCCATGGTGATAGTACTCACAGGGACAGTGCTCATGGCGACAGTTCCCATAGTGAGAGTTCCCCTGGCAACAGTGCTCATGGTGATAGTGCCCATGGTGACAGTACTCATGGTGAAACTGTTCATGGTGATAGTGCGCATGGTCACAATGCTGACAGTGAAAGTGCTCTTAGTGAAATATACTGTGGTGACATTACCCATAGTGATAGTACCCTTTGTGACTCTTTTCACGGTGACAGTTCCCATGGTGACAGTGCCCATGGTGACAGTGTCCATGGTGACAGTGCTCATGGTGACAGTGCTCATTGTGATAGTGCTCATGGTGATACTGCCCATTGTGACACTGCCCATGGTTATAGTCTCCATGGTGACCGCAATCACAGTAATATTGCCCATGGTGCCCGTGATCATGGTGACAGTGCTCATGGTGACAGAGCACATGGTGACAGTTCCAATGCTGACAGTGCCCATGGTGACAGTTCTAATGGTGAGAGTGCTCATGGTAACAGTGCCCATGGTGACATTGCTCATGGTGACAGAGCCCATGGTGACAGGGTCCATTGTTACACTGCCCAATGTGACAGTGCTCTTGGTGACAGTGACTATGGTCACAATGCTCATGGTCACAGTGCTCATTGTGATAGTGCCCATTGTGACATTCCCATGCTTATAGTCTCCATGGTAAGTGGAATCACGGAAATAGTGCCCATGGTGACAGTGCTCATTGCGACAGTGCCCATAGTGAGAGTGCCCATGGCGACAGTGCTCATGGTGAGAGTGCCCATGGTGAAACTGCTCATGGTGACAGTACCCATGGTGAGAATGCCCATGGTGACAATGCCCATGGTGAGAATGTCCATTGTGACAGTTCACATGGTTATAATCTCCATGGTGACCGCAATCACGGTAATAGTGCCCATTGTGACCGTTATCATGGTGACAATGCTCATGGTGACAGTGCCCGTGGAAACAGTGCTCATGGTGACAGTGCTCATTGTGATAGTGCTCATGGTGATAGTGCCCATGGCGACTGGGCACATGTTGACAGTGCTCATGGTGACAGTGCCCATGGTGACTGTTCTCATGGTGATATTTCTCATAGTGACAGTGCCCATGGTGATAGTGCTCTTGGTGAGAGTGCCCATGGTGACAGTGCTCATGGTGACAGAGCCCATGGTGATAGGGCCGATTGTGACACTGCCCAATGTGACAGTGCTCATGGTGAAAATGTCCATCGTCACAGTGCTCATGGTCATAGTGCTCCTGGTGATAGTTCCCATTGTGACATTCCCATGCTTAGATTCTCCATGGTAACCGCAACCACGGAAATAGTGCCCATGGTGATCGTGCTCATGGTTACAGTGCTCATGGCGACAGTGCCCATAGTGACAGTTCTCAAGGTGACAGTGCCCATTGTGACAGTGTCCATGTTTATACTGTCCATGGTGACCACATTCACTGTTATAGTGCACACGGTGACCGTGCTCATGGTGATAGTGCGAATGGTGACATTAACCATGGTGACAGTGGCCACGGTGACAGTGCTCATGGTGATCGTGTCCATGGAGACAGTACTCAGGGTGAAAGTGCCCATGGTGACAGTGCTCATGCTGATAGTGCCCGATGTGAGAGTCCCATGGTTATAATCTCCATGGTCACTGCAATCACGGTAATAGTGCCCATCATAACCGTACCCATGGTGATATTGCCCATTGTGACAGTCCCATGGTTATAGTCTCCATGGTAACAGCTACCACGGTAATAATGCCCATGGTGACCGTGCTCATGGTGACAGTGCTCTGTTGACAATTCCCATGGTGACAATGCTCATGGTAATAGTGCTCATGGTGACTGTGGTCATGGTGACAATGCACATGGTAATAGTGTTCATGCTGACTGTGGTCATGGTGACAGTGCCAATGGTGACAGTGCTCATGGTTAAGTGCCCCTGGTGACAATGCTCATGCTGATAGTGCTCATGGTGACAGTGCCCATGGTGACAGTTTCCATTGTGACACTGCCCAATGTCACAGTTCTCATGGTGAGAGTGACCAGGCTCACAGTGCTCATGGTGATAGTGCCCATTGTGACATTCCCATCCTTATAGTCTCCACGGTAACCGCAATCACGGAAATAGTGCCCATGGTGACCGTGCTCATGGTGACAGTGCTCATGGTAACAGTGCCCATGGTGACAGTGCTCATAGTGACAGAGCTCATGGCGACAATGCCCATAGTGAGAGTGCCCCTGGAAACAGTGCTCATGGTGATAGTACTCATGGTGACAGTACTCATGGTGACAGTGTTCATGGTGATAGTGCTCATGGTCGCAATGCTCACAGTGAAAGTGCTCTTTGTGAAATATACTGTGGTGACATTACCCATAGTGATATGACCCTTTGTGACACTTTTCACGGTGACAGTTCCCATGGTGACAGTGCCCATGGTGACAGTGTCCATGGTGACAGTGCTCATGGTGACAGTGCTCATGGTGACCGTGCTCATGGAAAGATTGCTCATGGTGACAGTGCTCATTGTGATAGTGCTCATGGTGATACTGCACATTGTGACACTGCCGAGGGTTATAGTCTCCATGGTGACCGCAATCAATGTGATAGTTCCCATGGGGACTGGGCACATGGTGACAGTGCCCATGGTGACATTTCTCATGGTGATATTGTTCATAGTGACAATGCCCATGGTGATAGTTGTCATGGTGACAGTGCCCATGGTGACAGTGCTCATGGTGACAGAGCCCATGGCGACAGGCTCGATTGTGACACTGCCCAATGTGACATGGTCACATTGGTCATGGTCACAGTGCTCCTAGTGATACTTCCCATTGTGACATTCCCATGCTTATATTCTCCATGGTAACTGTAACCACGGAAATAGTGTCCATGGTGATCGTGCTCATGGTTACAGTGCTCATGGTGACAGTGCTCATGGCGACAGTGCCCATAGTGACAGTGCTCATGGCGACAGTGCCCATTGTGACAGTGTCCATGTTTATATTGTCCATGGTGACCGCCATCACTGTTAGAGTGCACACGGTGACTGTGCTCAAGGTGATAGTGTTAATGGTGACAGTTACCATCGTGACAGTATCCACGGTGACAGTGCTCATAGTGATCGTTTCCATGGTGACAGTGCTCAGTGTGACAGTGCCCATGGTGACTGTGCTCATGCTGATAGTGCCCGATGTGAGAGTCCCCTGCGTATAATCTCCAGGGTCACTGCAATCACGGTAATAGTGCCCATCGTAACCATACCCATGGTGATAGTGCCCATTGTGACAGTCCTATGGTTATAGTCTCCATGGTTACCGCTACCACGGTAATAGTGCCCATGGTGACCATGCTCATGGTAACAGTGCTCATGGTGACAATTCCCATGGTGACAGTCCTCATGGTAATAGTGTTCATGGTGACTGTGGTCATGGTGACAGTGCCAATGGTGACAGTGCTCATCGTTCAGTACCCATGGTGACATTGCTCATGCTGATAGTGCTCATGGTGACAGTGCTCTCGGTGACAGTGCCCATGGTGACAGTTCCCATTGTGACACTGCCCAGTGTGACAGTGCTCATGGTGACAGTGACCATGGTCACAGTGCTCATGGTGATAGTGCCCATGGTGACAGTGCTCATAGTGACAGAGCGCATGGCGACAGTGCCCATAGTCACAATGCTCACAGTGAAAGTGGTCTTTGTGAAATATACGGTGGTGACAGTACCCATAGTGATATTATCCTTTGTGACACTTTTCACGGTGACAGTTCCCATGGTGACAGTGCCCAGGGTGACAGTGTCCATGGTGACAGTGCTCGTGGTGAGAGTGCTCATGGAAAGATTGCTCATGGTGACAGTGCTCATTGTGATAGTGCTCATGGTGATACTGCACATTGTGACACTGCCCATGGTTATAGTCTCCATGGTGACCGCAATCAAAGTAATAGTTCCCTTGGTGACCGTGTTCATGGTGACAGTGCTCATGGTGACAGAGCCCATGGTGACAGTTCCAATGCTGACTGTGCCCATGGCGACACTGATCATGGTGACACTGATCAAGGTGATAGTGCCCATGGTGACTGGGCCCATGGTGACAGTGGCAAGGCTGACAGTGCCCATGATGACAGTTCTCATGGTGATATTGCTCATAGTGACAGTGCCCATGGTGATAGTGCTCATGGTGACTGTTCCCATGGTGACAGTGCTCATGGTGATAGTGTCCATGGTGAAAGTGCTAAGGGTGACAGTGCCCATGGTGACAGTGCTCATGCTGATAGTGCCCGATGTGAGAGTCCCATGGTTATAATCTGAAAGGTCACTGCAATCACGGTAATAGTGCCCATCGTAACCGTACCCATGGTGATAGTGCCCATTGTGACAGTCCCAAGGTTATAGTCTCCATGTTGACCGCTACCACGGGAATAGTGCCCATGGTGACCGTGCTCATGGTGACAGTGCTCATGGTGACAATTCCCATGGTGGCAATTCTCATGGTAATAGTGCTCATGGTGACTGTGGTCATGGTGACACTGCTCAAGGTGATATTGCCCATGGTGACTGGGCCCATGGTGACAGTGCTCCAGGTGACAGAGCCCATGTTGGCAGGGGCAATGCTGACACTGCCCATGGTGACAGTTCTCATGGTGATATTGCTCATAGTGATAGTTCCCATGGTGACAGTGCCCTTGGTGACAGTTCTCATGGTGACAGTGCTCAAGGATATAGTGCCGATTTTGACAGTCCCATGGTTATAGTCTCCATGGTGACTGCAATCAAGGTAATAGTGCACACGGTGACTGTGCTCATGGTGACAATGGTCATGGTGACCGTGCTCATGCTGAGAGTGTTCATGGCGACAGTGTACTTGGTGACAGTGTTCATGGTGACTGTGCTCATCGTCATAATGCTCAAAGTGAAAGTGCTCTTAGTGAAATATACTGTGGTGACAGTACCCATAGTGATAGTACCCTTTGTGACACTTTTCACGGTGACAGTTCCCATGGTGACAGTGCCCATGGTGACAGTGTCCATGGTGACAGTGCTCATGGTGATACTGCCTCTTGTGACACTGCCCATGGATATAGTCTCCATGGTGACCGCAATCACAGTAATAGTGCGCATGGTGACTGTGATCATGGTGACAGTGGTCATGCTGACAGAGCCAGGGTCCATTGTTACAATGCCCAATGTGACAGTGCTCATGGTGACAGTGACTATGGTTACAATGCTCATGGTCACAGTGCTCATTGTGATAGTGCCCATTGTGACATTCCCATGCTTATAGTCTCCATGGTAACCACAGTCATGGAAATAGTGCCCATGGTGACAGTGCTCATGGAGACAGTGCCCATAGTGAGAGTGCCCATGGCGACAGTGCCCATGGCAACAGTGCTCATGGTGACAGTACCCAAGGTGAAAATGCCCATGGTGACAATGCCCATGGTGACCGTGTCCATTGTGACAGTTCACATGGTTATAATCTCATTGGTGACCGCAATCACGGTAATAGTGCCCATTGTGACCGTTATCATGGTGACAATGCTCACGGTGACAGTGCCCATGGAAACAGTGCTCATGGTGACAGAGATCATTGTAATATTGCTCATGGTGATACTGCCCATGGTGACTGGGCACATAGTGACAGTGCTCATGGTGACAGTGGCAATGCTGACAGTGCCGAAGGAGACAGTTCTCATGGTAATATTGCTCATAGTGACAGTGCCCATGGTGAAAGTGCTCATGGTGACAGAGCCCATGGTGATAGGGCCGATTGTGACACTGCCCAATGTGACAGTGCTCATGGTGACAATGACCGTGGTCAGAGTGCTCCTGGTGATATTTCCCAGTGTGACATTCCCATGCTTATATTCTCCATGGTAACCGCAACCACGGAAATAGTGCCCATGGTGATCGTGCTCATGGTGACAGTACTCATGGTGATATTGTTCATAGTGACAGTGCCCATGGTGATAGTGGTCATGGTGACAGTGCCCATGGTGACAGTGCTCATGGTGACAGAGCCCATGGAGACAGGGCCGATTGTGACACTGCCCAATGTGACAGTGCTCATGGTGACAATGACCATGGTCACAGTGGTCATGGTCACAGTGCTCCTGGTGATAGTTCCCATTGTGACATTCCCATGCTTATATTCTCCATGGTAACCGTAACCACGGAAATAGTGCCCAAGGTGATCGTGCTCATGGTGACAGTGCTCATGGTGACAGTGCCTCTGGTGACAGTGCTCATGGCAACAGTGCCCAAAGTGACAGTACTCATGGTGACAGTGCCCATTGTGACAGTGTCCATGTTTATATTGTCCATGGTGACCGCTTTCACTCTTATAGTGCACACGGTGACCGTGCTCATGGTGATAGTGCTAATGGTGACAATAACCATGGTGACAGTGTCCACAGTGACAGTGCTCATGGTCATAGTGTCCATGGTGATAGTGTCCATGGTGCCAGTGCCCTTGGTGACAGTGCTCATGCTGATAGTGCCCGATGGGAGAGTCCCATGCTTATAATCTACATGGTCACTGCCATCACGGTAATAGGGCCCATAGTAACCGTCCCCAGGTTGATAGTGCCCATTGTGACAGTCCCATGGTTATAGTCTCCATGGTGACCGCTACCACGGTAATAGTGCCCATGGTGACCGTGCTCATGGTAACAGTGCTCATGGTGACAATTCCCATGTTGACAATCCTCATGGTAATAGTGTTCATGGTGACTGTGGTCATGGTGACAGTGCCAATGGTGACAGTGCTCATCGTTCAGTACCCATGGTGACATTGCTCATGCTGATAGTGCTCATGGTGACAGTGTCCATGGTGACAGTTCCCATTGTGACACTGCCCAGTGTGACAGTGCTCATGGTGACAGTGACCATGGTCACAGTGCTCATGGTGATAGTGCCCATGGTGACAGTGCTCATAGTGACAGAGCGCATGGCGACAGTGCCCATAGTCACAATGCTCACAGTGAAAGTGGTCTTTGTGAAATATACGGTGGTGACAGTACCCATAGTGATATTATCCTTTGTGACACTTTTCACGGTGACAGTTCCCATGGTGACAGTGCCCAGGGTGACAGTGTCCACGGTGACAGTGCTCATGGTGAGAGTGCTCATGGAAAGATTGCTCATGGTGACAGTGCTCATTGTGATAGTGCTCATGGTGATACTGCACATTGTGACACTGCCCATGGTTATAGTCTCCATGGTGACCGCAATCAAAGTAATAGTTCCCATGGTGACCGTGATCATGGTGACAGTGTTCATGGTGACAGAGCCCATGGTGACAGTTCCAATGCTGACTGTGCCCATGGCGACACTGATCATGGTGACACTGATCAAGGTGATAGTGCCCATGGTGACTGGGCCCATGGTAACAGTGGCAAGGCTGACAGTGCCCATGATGACAGTTCTTATGGTGATATTGCTCATAGTGACAGTGCCCATGGTGATAGTGCTCATGGTGACAGTTCCCATGGTGACAGTGCTCATGGTGATAGTGTCCATGGTGAAAGTGCTAAGGGTGACAGTGCCCATGGTGACAGTGCTCATGCTGATAGTGCCCGATGTGAGAGTCCCATGGTTATAATCTGAAAGGTCACTGCAATCACGGTAATAGTGCCCATCGTAACCGTACCCATGGTGATAGTGCCCATTGTGACAGTCCCAAGGTTATAGTCTCCATGTTGACCGCTACCACGGGAATAGTGCCATGGTGACCATGCTCATGGTGACAGTGCTCATGGTGACAATTCCCATGGTGGCAATGCTCAAGGTAATAGTGCTCATGGTGACTGTGGTCATGGTGACACTGCTCAAGGTGATATTGCCCATGGTGACTGGGCCCATGGTGACAGTGCTCCAGGTGACAGAGCCCATGTTGGCAGTGGCAATGCTGACACTGCCCATGGTGACAGTTCTCATGGTGATATTGCTCATAGTGATAGTTCCCATGGTGACAGTGCCCTTGGTGACAGTTCTCATGGTGACAGTGCTCAAGGATATAGTGCCGATTTTGACAGTCCCATGGTTATAGTCTCCATGGTGACCGCAATCAAGGTAATAGTGCACACGGTGACTGTGCTCATGGTGACAATTGTCATGGTGACCGTGCTCATGCTGAGAGTGTTCATGGCGACAGTGTACTTGGTGACAGTGTTCATGGTGACTGTGCTCATCGTCCTAATGCTCAAAGTGAAAGTGCTCTTAGTGAAATATACTGTGGTGACAGTACCCATAGTGATAGTACCCTTTGTGACACTTTTCACGGTGACAGTTCCCATGGTGACAGTGCCCATGGTGACAGTGTCCATGGTGACAATGCTCATGGTGATACTGCCTCTTGTGACACTGCCCATGGATATAGTCTCCATGGTGACCGCAATCACAGTAATAGTGCGCATGGTGACTGTGATCATGGTGACAGTGGTCATGCTGACAGAGCCAGGGTCCATTGTTACAATGCCCAATGTGACAGTGCTCATGGTGACAGTGACTATGGTTACAATGCTCATGGTCACAGTGCTCATTGTGATAGTGCCCATTGTGACATTCCCATGCTTATAGTCTCCATGGTAACCACAGTCATGGAAATAGTGCCCATGGTGACAGTGCTCATGGAGACAGTGCCCATAGTGAGAGTGCCCATGGCGACAGTGCCCATGGCAACAGTGCTCATGGTGATAGTCCCCATGGTGAACCTGCTCATGGTGACAGTACCCAAGGTGAAAATGCCCATGGTGACAATGCCCATGGTGACCGTGTCCATTGTGACAGTTCACATGGTTATAATCTCCATGGTGACCGCAATCACGGTAATAGTGCCCATTGTGACCGTTATCATGGTGACACTGCTCATGGTGACAGTGCCCATGGAAACAGTGCTCATGGTGACAGTGCTCATTGTGATAGTGCTCATGGTGATAGTGCCCATGGTGACTGGGCACATGGTGACAGTGCTCATGGTGACAGTGCCCATGGTGACAGTGCTCATGGTGACAGAGCTCATGGTGATAGGGCCGATTGTGACACTGCCCAATGTGACAGTGCTCATGGTGAAAATGACCATGGTCACAGTGCTCATGGTCACAGTGCTCCTGGTGATAGTTCCCATTGTGACATTCCCATGCTTATATTCTCCATGGTAACCGTAACCACGGAAATAGTGCCCAAGTTGATCGTGCTCATAGTGACAGTGCCCATGGTGATAGTGGTCATGGTGACAGTGCCCATGGTGACAGTGCTCATGGTGACAGAGCCCATGGCGACAGGGCCGATTGTGACACTGCCCAATGTGACAGTGCTCATGGTGGCAATGACCATGGTCACAGTGGTCATGGTCACAGTGCTCCTGGTGATAGTTCCCATTGTGACATTCCCATGCTTATATTCTCCATGGTAACCGTAACCACGGAAATAGTGCCCACGGTGATCATGCTCATGGTGACAGTGCTCATGGTGACAGTGCCTCTGGTGACAGTGCTCATGGCAACAGTGCCCAAAGTGACAGTACTCATGGTGACAGTGCCCATTGTGACAGTGTCCATGTTTATATTGTCCATGGTGACCGCTTTCACTCTTATAGTGCACACGGTGACCGTGCTCATGGTGATAGTGCTAATGGTGACAATAACCATGGTGACAGTGTTCACGGTGAAAGTGCTCATGGTGATAGTGTCCATGGTGACAGTGCTCAGGGTGCCAGTGCCCATGGTGACAGTGCTCATGCTGATAGTGCCCAATGTGAGAGTCCCATGCTTATAATCTACATGGTCACTGCCATCACGGTAATAGGGCCCATTGTGACCGTCCCCAGGGTGATAGTGCCCATTGTGACAGTCCCATGGTTATAGTCTCCATGGTGACCGCTACCACGGGAATAGTGCCCATGGTGACCGTGCTCATGGTAACAGTGCTCATGGTGACAATTCCCATGGTGACAATCCTCATGGTAATAGTGTTCATGGTGACTGTGGTCATGGTGACAGTGCCAATGGTGAAAGTGCTCATCGTTCAGTACCCATGGTGACATTGCTCATGCTGATAGTGCTCATGGTGACAGTGCCCATGGTGACAGTTCCCATTGTGACACTGCCCAGTGTGACAGTGCTCATGGTGACAGTGACCATGGTCACAGTGCTCATGGTGACAGTGCCCATGGTGACAGTTCCCATTGTGACACTGCCCAGTGTGACAGTGCTCATGGTGACAGTGACCATGGTCACAGTTCTCATGGTGATAGTGCCCATGGTGACAGTGCTCATAGTGACAGAGCGCATGGCGACAGTGCCCATAGTCACAATGCTCACAGTGAAAGTGGTCTTTGCGAAATATACAGTGGTGAGAGTACCCATAGTGATATTATCCTTTGTGACACTTTTCACGGTGACAGTTCCCATGGTGACAGTGCCCAGGGTGACAGTGTCCATGGTGACAGTGCTCATGGTGACAGTGCTCATGGAAAGATTGCTCATGGTGACAGTGCTCATTGTGATAGTGCTCATGGTGATACTGCACAGTGTGACACTGCCCATGGTTATAGTCTCCATGGTGACCGCAATCAAAGTAATAGTTCCCATGGTGACCGTGATCATGGTGACAGTGTTCATGGTGACAGAGCCCATGGTGACAGTTCCAATGCTGACTGTGCCCATGGCGACACTGATCATGGTGACACTGATCAAGGTGATAGTGCCCATGGTGACAGGGCCCATGGTGACAGTGGCAAGGCTGACAGTGCCCATGATGACAGTTCTCATGGTGATATTGCTCATAGTGACAGTGCCCATGGTGATAGTGCTCATGGTGACAGTTCCCATGGTAACAGTGCTCATGGTGATAGTGTCCATGGTGACAGTGCTAAGGGTGACAGTGCCCATGGTGACAGTGCTCATGCTGATAGTGCCCGATGTGAGAGTCCCATGGTTATAATCTGAAAGGTCACTGCAATCACGGTAATAGTGCCCATCGTAACCGTACCCATGGTGATAGTGCCCATTGTGACAGTCCCAAGGTTATAGTCTCCATGTTGACCGCTACCACGGGAATAGTGCCCATGGTGACCGTGCTCATGGTGACAGTGCTCTTGGTGACAATTCCCATGGTGGCAATGCTCATGGTAATAGTGCTCATGGTGACTGTGGTCATGGTGACACTGCTCAAGGTGATATTGCCCATGGTGACTGGGCCCATGGTGACAGTGCTCCAGGTGACAGACCCCATGTTGACAGTGGCAATGCTGACACTGCCCATGGTGACAGTTCTCATGGTGATATTGCTCATAGTGATAGTTCCCATGGTGACAGTGCCCTTGGTGACAGTTCTCATGGTGACAGTGCTCAAGGATATAGTGCCGATTTTGACAGTCCCATGGTTATAGTCTCCATGGTGACCGCAATCAAGGTAATAGTGCACACGGTGACTGTGCTCATGGTGACAATGGCCATGGTGACCGTGCTCATGCTGAGAGTGTTCATGGTGACAGTGTACTTGGTGAGAGTGCTCATCATCATAATGCTCAAAGTGAAAGTGCTCTTAGTGAAATATACTGTGGTGACAGTACCCATAGTGATAGTACCCTTTGTGACACTTTTCACGGTGAGAGTTCCCATGGTGACAGTGTCCATGGTGACAGTGTCCATGGTGACAGGGCTCATGGTGATACTGCCTCTTGTGACACTGCCCATGGTTATAGTCTCCATGGTGACCGCAATCACAGTAATAGTGCGCATGGTGACTGTGATCATGGTGACAGTGGTCATGCTGACAGAGCCCATGGTGACAGTTCCAATGCTGACAGTGCCAATGGTGACAGTGCCCATGGTGACAGTGCTCATGGTGACAGAGCCCATGGTGATAGGGCCGATTGTGACACTGCCCAATGTGACAGTGCTCATGGTGACAATGACCATGGTCACAGTGATCATGGTCACAGTGCTACTGGTGATAGTTCCCATTGTGACATTCCCATGCTTAGATTCTCCATGGTAACCGCAACCACGGAAAAAGTGCCCATGGTGATCGTGCTCATGGTTACAGTGCTCATGGCGACAGAGCCCATAGTGACAGTTCTCAAGGTGACAGTGCCCATTGTGACAGTGTCCATGTTTATACTGTCCATGGTGACCACATTCACTGTTATAGTGCACACGGTGACCGTGCTCATGGTGGTAGTGCGAATGGTGACACTAACCATGGTGACAGTGGCCACGGTGACAGTGCTCATGGTGATCGTGTCCATGGAGACAGTACTCAGGGTGAAAGTGCCCATGGTGACAGTGCTCATGCTGATAGTGCCCGGTGTGAGAGTCCCATGGTTATAATCTCCATGGTCACTGCAATCACGGTAATAGTGCCCATCGTAACCGTACCCATGGTGATAGTGCCCATTGTGACAGTCCCATGGTTATAGTCTCCATGGTAACCGCTACCACGGTAATAGTGCCCATGGTGACTGTGCTCATGGTGACAGTGCTCTGTTGACAATTCCCATGGTGACAATGCTCATGGTAATAGTGCTCATGGTGACTGTGGTCATGGTGACAATGCACATGGTAATAGTGTTCATGGTGACTGTGGTCATGGTGACAGTGCCAATGGTGACAGTGCTCATGGTTAAGTGGCCATGGTGACATTGCTCATGCTGATAGTGCTCATGGTGACAGTGCCCATGGTGACAGTTTCCATTGTGACACTGCCCAATGTCACAGTGCTCATGGTGACAGTGACCAGGCTCACAGTGCTCATGGTGATAGTGCCCATTGTGACATTCCCATGCTTATAGTCTCCATGGTAAGTGGAATCACGGAAATAGTGCCCATGGTGTCAGTGCTCATGGCGACAGTGCCCATAGTGAGAGTGCCCATGGCGACAGTGCCCATGGCAACAGTCCTCATGGTGATAGTGCCCATGGTGAAACTGCTCATGGTGATAGTACCCATGATTGAGAATGCCCATGGTGACAATGCCCATGGTGAAAGTGTCCATGGTGACAGTGCTCATGGTGATACTGCCTCTTGTGACACTGCACATGGTTATAGTCTCCGTGGTGACCGCAATCACAGTTAGAGTGGCCATGGTGACTGTGATCATGGTGACAGTGCTCATGGTGACAGAGCCCATGGTGATAGTTCCAAGGCGGACAGTGCCCATGGTGACAGTTCTAATGGTGGTAGTGCTCATGGTAACATTGCCCATGGTGACATTGCTCATGGTGACAGAGCCCATGGTGACAGGGTCCATTGTTACACTGCCCAATGTGACAGTGCTCTTGGTGACAGTGACTATGGTTACAATGCTCATGGTCACAGTGCCCTTTGTGATGGTGCCCATTGTGACATTCCCATGCCTATAGTCTCCATGGTAACCGCAATCACAGAAATAGTGCCCATGGTGACCGTGCTCATGGTGACAGTGCTCATGGTAACAGTGGCAATGGTGAAAGTGCTCTTGGCGACCGTGCCCATAGTGAGAGTGCCCCTGTCAACAGTGTTCATGGTGATAGTGCCCATAGTGACAGTATTCATGGTGACAGTGCTCATGGTCACAATGCTCACAGTGCAAGTGCTCTTAGTGAAATATACTGTGGTGACAGTACCCATAGTGATAGTACCCTTTGTGACCCTTTTCACGGTGACAGTTCCCATGGTGACAGTGCCCATGGTGACAGTGTCCATGGTGACAGTGCTCATGGTGACAGTGCCCATGGTGAGAGTTCCAATGATGACAATGCCTTTGGTGACAGTTCTCATGGTAATAGTGCTCATGGTCACAGTGCCCATGGCGAAAGTGCTCATGGTGACCATGCTCAAGTTGATAGTGCCCATGGTAAATGGGCCCATGGTGACAGTGCTCATGGTGACAGCGGCAATGCTGACAGTGCCCATGGTGACAGTTCTGATGGTGACAGAGCCCATGGTGACAGTGCTCATGGTGAGAGTGTTCATGGAGCCAGTGTACTTTCTCACAGTGTTCAAGGTGCCCGTGCTCATGGTCACAATGCTCACAGTGATAATGCTCTTAGTGAAATATACCATGCTGACAGTACGCATGGTAATAGTACCCATTGGGACAGAGTTCACGGTGACAGTTCCCTTGGTGAGAGGGCTCATGGTGACAGTGCCCATGGTAACAGTGCTCATGGTGACAGTGCTAATGGTGATAGTTCTCGTGATAAAGCCCTTTGTGAGAGTGCCGATGGTTATAGTCACCATGGTGACCGCAATCTCGGTGAAAATGCCCATGGAGACCATGCTCATGGTGATAGTGCTCATGGTAATAGTACCAATGGTGACGGTTCCCAAGGTGACAGTGCTCATGGTGACATTACCCATGGTTATATTGCCTACGGTGATAGTGCCCATGGTGACAATTATCACAGTGATAGTTCCCCTTTTGATAGTGCTCATGGTTAGAGTGCTCATGGTGACAGTGCCCACGGTGACAGTGCTCATGGTGAGAGTGCCCGTTGTGACAGTGTCCATGGTTATATTCACCATGTTGACCGCAATCATGGTAATAGTGCCCGTGGTGACAATGCCCATGGTGACAGTGCTCGTGGTGACAGTGCCCATGGAAACAGTGCTCATGGGGAGTGTGTTCATGGTGATAGTGCTCATGGTCACAATGCTCACAGTGAAAGTGCTCTTTGTGAAATATACTGTGGTGACAGTACCCATAGTGATATTATCCTTTGTGACACTTTTCACGGTGACAGTTCCCATGGTGACAGTGCCCATTGAGACAATGCTCATGGTAATAGTGCTCATGGTGACTGTGGTCATGGTGACAGTGCCAATGGTGACAGTGCTCCTCGTTCAGTGCCCGTGGTGACATTGCTCATGCTGACAGTGCTCATGGTGACAGTGCTCTTGGTGACAGTTCCCATGGTGACAGTTCCCATTGTGACACTGCCCAATGTGACAGTGCTCATGGTAACAGTGTCCATGGTCACAGTGCTCATGGTCACAGTGCTCATTGGGGATAGTGCCCATTGTGACATTCCCATGTATATACTCTCCATGATAACCACAGTCACCGAAATAGGGCCCATGGTGACCGTGCTCATGGTGACAGTTCTCATGGTAACAGTGCCCATGGTGATAGTATTCACAGTGACAGTGCTCATGGCGACAGTTCCCATAGTGAGAGTTCCCCTGGCAACAGTGCTCATGGTGATAGTGCCCATGGTGACAGTACTCATGGTGAAACTGTTCATGGTGATAGTGCGCATGGTCACAATGCTGACAGTGAAAGTGCTCTTAGTGAAATATACTGTGGTGATATTACCCATAGTGATAGTACCCTTTGTGACTCTTTTCACGGTGACAGTTCCCATGGTGACAGTGCCCATGGTGACAGTGTCCATGGTGACAGTGCTCATGGTGACAGTGCTCATTGTGATAGTGCTCATGGTGATACTGCCCATTGTGACACTGCCCATGGTTATAGTCTCCATGGTGACCGCAATCACAGTAATATTGCCCATGGTGCCCGTGATCATGGTGACAGTGCTCATGGTGACAGAGCCCATGGTGACAGTTCCAATGCTGACAGTGCCCATGGTGACAGTTCTAATGGTGAGAGTGCTCATGGTAACAGTGCCCATGGTGACATTGCTCATGGTGACAGAGCCCATGGTGACAGGGTCCATTGTTACACTGCCCAATGTGACAGTGCTCTTGGTGACAGTGACTATGGTCACAATGCTCATGGTCACAGTGCTCATTGTGATAGTGCCCATTGTGACATTCCCATGCTTATAGTCTCCATGGTAAGTGGAATCACGGAAATAGTGCCCATGGTGACAGTGCTCATGGCGACAGTGCCCATAGTGAGAGTGCCCATGGCGACAGTGCTCATGGTGAGAGTGCCCATGGTGAAACTGCTCATGGTGACAGTACCCATGGTGAGAATGCCCATGGTGACAATGCCCATGGTGAGAATGTCCATTGTGACAGTTCACATGGTTATAATCTCCATGGTGACCGCAATCACGGTAATAGTGCCCATTGTGACCGTTATCATGGTGACAATGCTCATGGTGACAGTGCCCGTGGAAACAGTGCTCATGGTGACAGTGCTCATTGTGATAGTGCTCATGGTGATAGTGCCCATGGCGACTGGGCACATGTTGACAGTGCTCATGGTGACAGTGCCCATGGTGACAGTTCTCATGTTGATATTTCTCATAGTGACAGAGCCCATGGTGATAGTGCTCTTGGTGAGAGTGCCCATGGTGACAGTGCTCATGGTGACAGAGCCCATGGTGATAGGGCCGATTGTGACACTGCCCAATGTGACAGTGCTCATGGTGAAAATGTCCACGGTCACAGTGCTCATGGTCATAGTGCTCCTGGTGATAGTTCCCATTGTGACATTCCCATGCTTAGATTCTCCATGGTAACCGCAACCACGGAAATAGTGCCCATGGTGATCGTGCTCATGGTTACAGTGCTCATGGCGACAGTGCCCATAGTGACAGTTCTCAAGGTGACAGTGCCCATTGTGACAGTGTCCATGTTTATACTGTCCATGGTGACCACATTCACTGTTATAGTGCACACGGTGACCGTGCTCATGGTGGTAGTGCGAATGGTGACACTAACCATGGTGACAGTGGCCACGGTGACAGTGCTCATGGTGATCGTGTCCATGGAGACAGTACTCAGGGTGAAAGTGCCCATGGTGACAGTGCTCATGCTGATAGTGCCCGATGTGAGAGTCCCATGGTTATAATCTCCATGGTCACTGCAATCACGGTAATAGTGCCCATCATAACCGTACCCATGGTGATAGTGCCCATTGTGACAGTCCCATGGTTATAGTCTCCATGGTAACAGCTACCACGGTAATAATGCCCATGGTGACCGTGCTCATGGTGACAGTGCTCATGGTGACAATTCCCATGGTGGCAATGCTCAAGGTAATAGTGCTCATGGTGACTGTGGTCATGGTGACACTGCTCAAGGTGATATTGCCCATGGTGACTGGGCCCATGGTGACAGTGCTCCAGGTGACAGAGCCCATGTTGGCAGTGGCAATGCTGACACTGCCCATGGTGACAGTTCTCATGGTGATATTGCTCATAGTGATAGTTCCCATGGTGACAGTGCCCTTGGTGACAGTTCTCATGGTGACAGTGCTCAAGGATATAGTGCCGATTTTGACAGTCCCATGGTTATAGTCTCCATGGTGACCGCAATCAAGGTAATAGTGCACACGGTGACTGTGCTCATGGTGACAATGGCCATGGTGACAGTGTCCATGGTGACAGTGCTCATGGTGACAGTGCTCATTGTGATAGTGCTCATGGTGATACTGCCCATTGTGACACTGCCCATGGTTATAGTCTCCATGGTGACCGCAATCACAGTAATATTGCCCATGGTGCCCGTGATCTTGGTGACAGTGCTCATGGTGACAGAGCCCATGGTGACATTTCCAATGCTGACAGTGCCCATGGTGACAGTTCTAATGGTGAGAGTGCTCATGGTAACAGTGCCCATGGTGACATTGCTCATGGTGACAGAGCCCATGGTGACAGGGTCCATTGTTACACTGCCCAATGTGACAGTGCTCTTGGTGACAGTGACTATGGTCACAATGCTCATGGTCACAGTGCTCATTGTGATAGTGCCCATTGTGACATTCCCATGCTTATAGTCTCCATGGTAAGTGGAATCACGGAAATAGTGCCCATGGTGACAGTGCTCATGGCGACAGTGCCCATAGTGAGAGTGCCCATGGCGACAGTGCTCATGGTGAGAGTGCCCATGGTGAAACTGCTCATGGTGACAGTACCCATGGTGAGAATGCCCATGGTGACAATGCCCATGGTGAGAATGTCCATTGTGACAGTTCACATGGTTATAATCTCCATGGTGACCGCAATCACGGTAATAGTGCCCATTGTGACCGTTATCATGGTGACAATGCTCATGGTGACAGTGCCCGTGGAAACAGTGCTCATGGTGACAGTGCTCATTGTGATAGTGCTCATGGTGATAGTGCCCATGGCGACTGGGCACATGTTGACAGTGCTCATGGTGACAGTGCCCATGGTGACAGTTCTCATGGTGATATTTCTCATAGTGACAGTGCCCATGGTGATAGTGCTCATGGTGACAGTCCCCAAGGTGACAGTGCTCATGGTGACAGAGCCCATGGTGATAGGGCCGATTGTGACACTCCCCAATGTGACAGTGCTCATGGTGACAATGACCATGGTCACAGTGCTCATGGTCACAGTGCTCCTGGTGATAGTTCCCATTGTGACATTCCCATGCTTAGATTCTCCATGGTAACCGCAACCACGGAAATAGTGTCCATGGTGATCATGCCCATGGTGATCGTGCTCATGGTTACAGTGCTCATGGCGACAGTGCCCATAGTGACAGTTCTCAAGGTGACAGTGCCCATTGTGACAGTGTCCATGTTTATACTGTCCATGGTGACCACATTCACTGTTATAGTGCACACGGTGACCGTGCTCATGGTGATAGTGCGAATGGTGACATTAATCATGGTGACAGTGGCCACGGTGACAGTGCTCATGGTGATCGTGTCCGTGGAGACAGTACTCAGGGTGAAAGTGCCCATGGTGACAGTGCTCATGCTGATAGTGCCCGATGTGAGAGTCCCATGGTTATAATCTCCATGGTCACTGCAATCGCGGTAATAGTGCCCATCATAACCGTACCCATGGTGATAGTGCCCATTGTGACAGTCCCATGGTTATAGTCTCCATGGTAACAGCTACCACGGTAATAATGCCCATGGTGACCGTGCTCATGGTGACAGTGCTCTGTTGACAATTCCCATGGTGACAATGCTCATGGTAATAGTGCTCATGGTGACTGTGGTCATGGTGACAATGCACATGGTAATAGTGTTCATGGTGACTGTGGTCATGGTGACAGTGCCAATGGTGACAGTGCTCATGGTTAAGTGCCCATGGTGACAATGCTCATGCTGATAGTGCTCATGGTGACAGTGCCCATGGTGACAGTTTCCATTGTGACACTGCCCAATGTCACAGTTCTCATGGTGACCAGGCTCACAGTGCTCATGGTGATAGTGCCCATTGTGACATTCCCATCCTTATAGTCTCCAAGGTAACCGCAATCACGGAAATAGTGCCCATGGTGACCGTGCTCATGGTTACAGTGCTCATGGTAACAGTGCCCATGGTGGCAGTGCTCATAGTGACAGTGCTCATGGCGACAGTGCCCATAGTGAGAGTGCCCCTGGAAACAGTGCTCATGGTGATAGTACTCATGGTGACAGTACTCATGGTGACAGTGTTCATGGTGATAGTGCTCATGGTCGCAATGCTCACAGTGAAAGTGCTCTTTGTGAAATATACTGTGGTGACATTACCCATAGTGATATGACCCTTTGTGACACTTTTCACGGTGACAGTTCCCATGGTGACAGTGCCCATGGTGACAGTGTCCATGGTGACAGTGCTCATGGTGACAGTGCTCATGGTGACCGTGCTCACGGAAAGATTGCTCATGGTGACAGTGCTCATTGTGATAGTGCTCATGGTGATACTGCACATTGTGACACTGCCGAGGGTTATAGTCTCCATGGTGACCGCAATCAAAGTGATAGTTCCCATGGGGACTGGGCACATGGTGACAGTGCCCATGGTGACATATCTCATGGTGATATTGTTCATAGTGACAATGCCCATGGTGATAGTTGTCATGGTGACAGTGCCCATGGTGACAGGGCTCATGGTGACAGAGCCCATGGCGACAGGCCCGATTGTGACACTGCCCAATGTGACATGGTCACATTGGTCATGGTCACAGTGCTCCTAATGATAGTTCCCATTGTGACATTCCCATGCTTATATTCTCCATGGTAACTGTAAACACGGAAATAGTGTCCATGGTGATCATGCTCACGGTGACAGTGCTCATGGTGACAGTGCTCATGGCGACAGTGCCCATTGTGACAGTGTCCATGTTTATATTGTCCATGGTGACCGCCATCACTGTTAATGTGCACACGGTGACCGTGCTCATGGTGATAGTGTTAATGGTGACAGTTACCATCGTGACAGTATCCACGGTGACAGTGCTCATAGTGATCGTTTCCATGGTGACAGTGCTCAGTGTGACAGTGCCCATGGTGACTGTGCTCATGCTGATAGTGCCCGATGTGAGAGTCCCCTGCGTATAATCTCCATGGTCACTGCAATCACGGTAATAGTGCCCATCGTAACCATACCCAAGGTGATAGTGCCCATTGTGACAGTCCTATGGTTATAGTTTCCATGGTTACCGCTACCACGGTAATAGTGCCCATGGTGACCATGCTCATGGTAACAGTGCTCATGGTGACAATTCCCATGGTGACAGTCTGCATGGTAATAGTGTTCATGGTTACTGTGGTCATGGTGACAGTGCCAATGGTGACAGTGCTCATCGTTCAGTACCCATGGTGACATTGCTCATGCTGATAGTGCTCATGGTCACAGTGCTCTCGGTGACAGTGCCCATGGTGACAGTTCCCATTGTGACACTGCCCAGTGTGACAGTGCTCATGGTGACAGTGACCATGGTCACAGTGCTCATGGTGATAGTGCCCATGGTGACAGTGCTCATAGTGACAGAGCTCATGGCGACAGTGCCCATAGTCACAATGCTCACAGTGAAAGTGGTCTTTGTGATATATACGGTGGTGACAGTACCCATAGTGATATTATCCTTTGTGACACTTTTCACGGTGACAGTTCCCATGGTGACAGTGCCCAGGGTGACAGTGTCCATGGTGACAGTGCTCATGGTGAGAGTGCTCATGGAAAGATTGCTCATGGTGACAGTGCTCATTGTGATAGTGCTCAAGGTGATACTGCACATTGTGACACTGCCCATGGTTATAGTCTCCATGGTGACCGCAATCAAAGTAATAGTTCCCATGGTGACCGTGATCATGGTGACAGTGCTCATGGTGACAGAGCCCATGGTGACAGTTCCAATGCTGACTGTGCCCATGGCGACACTGATCATGGTGACACTGATCAAAGTGATAGTGCCCATGGTGACTGGGCCCATGGTGACAGTGGCAAGGCTGACAGTGCCCATGATGACAGTTCTCATGGTGATATTGCTCATAGTGACAGTGCCCATGGTGATAGTGCTCATGGTGACAGTTCCCATGGTGACAGTGCTCATGGTGATAGTGTCCATGGTGAAAGTTCTAAGGGTGACAGTGCCCATGGTGACAGTGCTCATGCTGATAGTGCCCGATGTGAGAGTCCCATGGTTATAATCTGAAAGGTCACTGCAATCACGGTAATAGTGCCCATCGTAACCGTACCCATGGTGATAGTGCCCATTGTGACAGTCCCAAGGTTATAGTCTCCATGTTGACCGCTACCACGGGAATAGTGCCCATGGTGACCATGCTCATGGTGACAGTGCTCATGGTGACAATTCCCATGGTGGCAATGCTCAAGGTAATAGTGCTCATGGTGACTGTGGTCATGGTGACACTGCTCAAGGTGATATTGCCCATGGTGACTGGGCCCATGGTGACAGTGCTCCAGGTGACAGAGCCCATGTTGGCAGTGGCAATGCTGACACTGCCCATGGTGACAGTTCTCATGGTGATATTGCTCATAGTGATAGTTCCCATGGTGACAGTGCCCTTGGTGACAGTTCTCATGGTGACAGTGCTCAAGGATATAGTGCCGATTTTGACAGTCCCATGGTTATAGTCTCCATGGTGACCGCAATCAAGGTAATAGTGCACACGGTGACTGTGCTCATGGTGACAATTGTCATGGTGACCGTGCTCATGCTGAGAGTGTTCATGGCGACAGTGTACTTGGTGACAGTGTTCATGGTGACTGTGCTCATCGTCATAATGCTCAAAGTGAAAATGCTCTTAGTGAAATATACTGTGGTGACAGTACCCATAGTGATAGTACCTTTTGTGACACTTTTCACGGTGACAGTTCCCATGGTGACAGTGCCCATGGTGACAGTGTCCATGGTGACAGTGCTCATGGTGATACTGCCTCTTGTGACACTGCCCATGGATATAGTCTCCATGGTGACCGCAATCACAGTAATAGTGCGCATGGTGACTGTGATCATGGTGACAGTGGTCATGCTGACAGAGCCAGGGTCCATTGTTACAATGTCCAATGTGACAGTGCTCATGGTGACAGTGACTATGGTTACAATGCTCATGGTCACAGTGCTCATTGTGATAGTGCCCATTGTGACATTCCCATGCTTATAGTCTCCATGGTAACCACAGTCATGGAAATACTGCCCATGGTGACAGTGCTCATGGCGACAGTGCCCATAGTGAGAGTGCCCATGGCGACAGTGCTCATGGTGAGAGTGCCCATGGTGAAACTGCTCATGGTGACAGTACCCATGGTGAGAATGCCCATGGTGACAATGCCCATGGTGAGAATGTCCATTGTGACAGTTCACATGGTTATAATCTCCATGGTGACCGCAATCACGGTAATAGTGCCCATTGTGACCGTTATCATGGTGACAATGCTCATGGTGACAGTGCCCGTGGAAACAGTGCTCATGGTGACAGTGCTCATTGTGATAGTGCTCATGGTGATAGTGCCCATGGCGACTGGGCACATGTTGACAGTGCTCATGGTGACAGTGCCCATGGTGACAGTTCTCATGTTGATATTTCTCATAGTGACAGAGCCCATGGTGATAGTGCTCTTGGTGAGAGTGCCCATGGTGACAGTGCTCATGGTGACAGAGCCCATGGTGATAGGGCCGATTGTGACACTGCCCAATGTGACAGTGCTCATGGTGAAAATGTCCACGGTCACAGTGCTCATGGTCATAGTGCTCCTGGTGATAGTTCCCATTGTGACATTCCCATGCTTAGATTCTCCATGGTAACCGCAACCACGGAAATAGTGCCCATGGTGATCGTGCTCATGGTTACAGTGCTCATGGCGACAGTGCCCATAGTGACAGTTCTCAAGGTGACAGTGCCCATTGTGACAGTGTCCATGTTTATACTGTCCATGGTGACCACATTCACTGTTATAGTGCACACGGTGACCGTGCTCATGGTGGTAGTGCGAATGGTGACACTAACCATGGTGACAGTGGCCACGGTGACAGTGCTCATGGTGATCGTGTCCATGGAGACAGTACTCAGGGTGAAAGTGCCCATGGTGACAGTGCTCATGCTGATAGTGCCCGATGTGAGAGTCCCATGGTTATAATCTCCATGGTCACTGCAATCACGGTAATAGTGCCCATCATAACCGTACCCATGGTGATAGTGCCCATTGTGACAGTCCCATGGTTATAGTCTCCATGGTAACAGCTACCACGGTAATAATGCCCATGGTGACCGTGCTCATGGTGACAGTGCTCATGGTGACAATTCCCATGGTGGCAATGCTCAAGGTAATAGTGCTCATGGTGACTGTGGTCATGGTGACACTGCTCAAGGTGATATTGCCCATGGTGACTGGGCCCATGGTGACAGTGCTCCAGGTGACAGAGCCCATGTTGGCAGTGGCAATGCTGACACTGCCCATGGTGACAGTTCTCATGGTGATATTGCTCATAGTGATAGTTCCCATGGTGACAGTGCCCTTGGTGACAGTTCTCATGGTGACAGTGCTCAAGGATATAGTGCCGATTTTGACAGTCCCATGGTTATAGTCTCCATGGTGACCGCAATCAAGGTAATAGTGCACACGGTGACTGTGCTCATGGTGACAATGGCCATGGTGACAGTGTCCATGGTGACAGTGCTCATGGTGACAGTGCTCATTGTGATAGTGCTCATGGTGATACTGCCCATTGTGACACTGCCCATGGTTATAGTCTCCATGGTGACCGCAATCACAGTAATATTGCCCATGGTGCCCGTGATCTTGGTGACAGTGCTCATGGTGACAGAGCCCATGGTGACATTTCCAATGCTGACAGTGCCCATGGTGACAGTTCTAATGGTGAGAGTGCTCATGGTAACAGTGCCCATGGTGACATTGCTCATGGTGACAGAGCCCATGGTGACAGGGTCCATTGTTACACTGCCCAATGTGACAGTGCTCTTGGTGACAGTGACTATGGTCACAATGCTCATGGTCACAGTGCTCATTGTGATAGTGCCCATTGTGACATTCCCATGCTTATAGTCTCCATGGTAAGTGGAATCACGGAAATAGTGCCCATGGTGACAGTGCTCATGGCGACAGTGCCCATAGTGAGAGTGCCCATGGCGACAGTGCTCATGGTGAGAGTGCCCATGGTGAAACTGCTCATGGTGACAGTACCCATGGTGAGAATGCCCATGGTGACAATGCCCATGGTGAGAATGTCCATTGTGACAGTTCACATGGTTATAATCTCCATGGTGACCGCAATCACGGTAATAGTGCCCATTGTGACCGTTATCATGGTGACAATGCTCATGGTGACAGTGCCCGTGGAAACAGTGCTCATGGTGACAGTGCTCATTGTGATAGTGCTCATGGTGATAGTGCCCATGGCGACTGGGCACATGTTGACAGTGCTCATGGTGACAGTGCCCATGGTGACAGTTCTCATGGTGATATTTCTCATAGTGACAGTGCCCATGGTGATAGTGCTCATGGTGACAGTCCCCAAGGTGACAGTGCTCATGGTGACAGAGCCCATGGTGATAGGGCCGATTGTGACACTCCCCAATGTGACAGTGCTCATGGTGACAATGACCATGGTCACAGTGCTCATGGTCACAGTGCTCCTGGTGATAGTTCCCATTGTGACATTCCCATGCTTAGATTCTCCATGGTAACCGCAACCACGGAAATAGTGTCCATGGTGATCATGCCCATGGTGATCGTGCTCATGGTTACAGTGCTCATGGCGACAGTGCCCATAGTGACAGTTCTCAAGGTGACAGTGCCCATTGTGACAGTGTCCATGTTTATACTGTCCATGGTGACCACATTCACTGTTATAGTGCACACGGTGACCGTGCTCATGGTGATAGTGCGAATGGTGACATTAATCATGGTGACAGTGGCCACGGTGACAGTGCTCATGGTGATCGTGTCCGTGGAGACAGTACTCAGGGTGAAAGTGCCCATGGTGACAGTGCTCATGCTGATAGTGCCCGATGTGAGAGTCCCATGGTTATAATCTCCATGGTCACTGCAATCGCGGTAATAGTGCCCATCATAACCGTACCCATGGTGATAGTGCCCATTGTGACAGTCCCATGGTTATAGTCTCCATGGTAACAGCTACCACGGTAATAATGCCCATGGTGACCGTGCTCATGGTGACAGTGCTCTGTTGACAATTCCCATGGTGACAATGCTCATGGTAATAGTGCTCATGGTGACTGTGGTCATGGTGACAATGCACATGGTAATAGTGTTCATGGTGACTGTGGTCATGGTGACAGTGCCAATGGTGACAGTGCTCATGGTTAAGTGCCCATGGTGACAATGCTCATGCTGATAGTGCTCATGGTGACAGTGCCCATGGTGACAGTTTCCATTGTGACACTGCCCAATGTCACAGTTCTCATGGTGACCAGGCTCACAGTGCTCATGGTGATAGTGCCCATTGTGACATTCCCATCCTTATAGTCTCCAAGGTAACCGCAATCACGGAAATAGTGCCCATGGTGACCGTGCTCATGGTTACAGTGCTCATGGTAACAGTGCCCATGGTGGCAGTGCTCATAGTGACAGTGCTCATGGCGACAGTGCCCATAGTGAGAGTGCCCCTGGAAACAGTGCTCATGGTGATAGTACTCATGGTGACAGTACTCATGGTGACAGTGTTCATGGTGATAGTGCTCATGGTCGCAATGCTCACAGTGAAAGTGCTCTTTGTGAAATATACTGTGGTGACATTACCCATAGTGATATGACCCTTTGTGACACTTTTCACGGTGACAGTTCCCATGGTGACAGTGCCCATGGTGACAGTGTCCATGGTGACAGTGCTCATGGTGACAGTGCTCATGGTGACCGTGCTCACGGAAAGATTGCTCATGGTGACAGTGCTCATTGTGATAGTGCTCATGGTGATACTGCACATTGTGACACTGCCGAGGGTTATAGTCTCCATGGTGACCGCAATCAAAGTGATAGTTCCCATGGGGACTGGGCACATGGTGACAGTGCCCATGGTGACATATCTCATGGTGATATTGTTCATAGTGACAATGCCCATGGTGATAGTTGTCATGGTGACAGTGCCCATGGTGACAGGGCTCATGGTGACAGAGCCCATGGCGACAGGCCCGATTGTGACACTGCCCAATGTGACATGGTCACATTGGTCATGGTCACAGTGCTCCTAATGATAGTTCCCATTGTGACATTCCCATGCTTATATTCTCCATGGTAACTGTAAACACGGAAATAGTGTCCATGGTGATCATGCTCACGGTGACAGTGCTCATGGTGACAGTGCTCATGGCGACAGTGCCCATTGTGACAGTGTCCATGTTTATATTGTCCATGGTGACCGCCATCACTGTTAATGTGCACACGGTGACCGTGCTCATGGTGATAGTGTTAATGGTGACAGTTACCATCGTGACAGTATCCACGGTGACAGTGCTCATAGTGATCGTTTCCATGGTGACAGTGCTCAGTGTGACAGTGCCCATGGTGACTGTGCTCATGCTGATAGTGCCCGATGTGAGAGTCCCCTGCGTATAATCTCCATGGTCACTGCAATCACGGTAATAGTGCCCATCGTAACCATACCCAAGGTGATAGTGCCCATTGTGACAGTCCTATGGTTATAGTTTCCATGGTTACCGCTACCACGGTAATAGTGCCCATGGTGACCATGCTCATGGTAACAGTGCTCATGGTGACAATTCCCATGGTGACAGTCTGCATGGTAATAGTGTTCATGGTTACTGTGGTCATGGTGACAGTGCCAATGGTGACAGTGCTCATCGTTCAGTACCCATGGTGACATTGCTCATGCTGATAGTGCTCATGGTCACAGTGCTCTCGGTGACAGTGCCCATGGTGACAGTTCCCATTGTGACACTGCCCAGTGTGACAGTGCTCATGGTGACAGTGACCATGGTCACAGTGCTCATGGTGATAGTGCCCATGGTGACAGTGCTCATAGTGACAGAGCTCATGGCGACAGTGCCCATAGTCACAATGCTCACAGTGAAAGTGGTCTTTGTGATATATACGGTGGTGACAGTACCCATAGTGATATTATCCTTTGTGACACTTTTCACGGTGACAGTTCCCATGGTGACAGTGCCCAGGGTGACAGTGTCCATGGTGACAGTGCTCATGGTGAGAGTGCTCATGGAAAGATTGCTCATGGTGACAGTGCTCATTGTGATAGTGCTCAAGGTGATACTGCACATTGTGACACTGCCCATGGTTATAGTCTCCATGGTGACCGCAATCAAAGTAATAGTTCCCATGGTGACCGTGATCATGGTGACAGTGCTCATGGTGACAGAGCCCATGGTGACAGTTCCAATGCTGACTGTGCCCATGGCGACACTGATCATGGTGACACTGATCAAAGTGATAGTGCCCATGGTGACTGGGCCCATGGTGACAGTGGCAAGGCTGACAGTGCCCATGATGACAGTTCTCATGGTGATATTGCTCATAGTGACAGTGCCCATGGTGATAGTGCTCATGGTGACAGTTCCCATGGTGACAGTGCTCATGGTGATAGTGTCCATGGTGAAAGTTCTAAGGGTGACAGTGCCCATGGTGACAGTGCTCATGCTGATAGTGCCCGATGTGAGAGTCCCATGGTTATAATCTGAAAGGTCACTGCAATCACGGTAATAGTGCCCATCGTAACCGTACCCATGGTGATAGTGCCCATTGTGACAGTCCCAAGGTTATAGTCTCCATGTTGACCGCTACCACGGGAATAGTGCCCATGGTGACCATGCTCATGGTGACAGTGCTCATGGTGACAATTCCCATGGTGGCAATGCTCAAGGTAATAGTGCTCATGGTGACTGTGGTCATGGTGACACTGCTCAAGGTGATATTGCCCATGGTGACTGGGCCCATGGTGACAGTGCTCCAGGTGACAGAGCCCATGTTGGCAGTGGCAATGCTGACACTGCCCATGGTGACAGTTCTCATGGTGATATTGCTCATAGTGATAGTTCCCATGGTGACAGTGCCCTTGGTGACAGTTCTCATGGTGACAGTGCTCAAGGATATAGTGCCGATTTTGACAGTCCCATGGTTATAGTCTCCATGGTGACCGCAATCAAGGTAATAGTGCACACGGTGACTGTGCTCATGGTGACAATTGTCATGGTGACCGTGCTCATGCTGAGAGTGTTCATGGCGACAGTGTACTTGGTGACAGTGTTCATGGTGACTGTGCTCATCGTCATAATGCTCAAAGTGAAAATGCTCTTAGTGAAATATACTGTGGTGACAGTACCCATAGTGATAGTACCTTTTGTGACACTTTTCACGGTGACAGTTCCCATGGTGACAGTGCCCATGGTGACAGTGTCCATGGTGACAGTGCTCATGGTGATACTGCCTCTTGTGACACTGCCCATGGATATAGTCTCCATGGTGACCGCAATCACAGTAATAGTGCGCATGGTGACTGTGATCATGGTGACAGTGGTCATGCTGACAGAGCCAGGGTCCATTGTTACAATGTCCAATGTGACAGTGCTCATGGTGACAGTGACTATGGTTACAATGCTCATGGTCACAGTGCTCATTGTGATAGTGCCCATTGTGACATTCCCATGCTTATAGTCTCCATGGTAACCACAGTCATGGAAATACTGCCCATGGTGACAGTGCTCATGGCGACAGTGCCCATAGTGAGAGTGCCCATGGCGACAGTGCCCATGGCAACAGTGCTCATGGTGATAGTCCCCATGGTGAACCTGCTCATGGTGACAGTACCCAAGGTGAAAATGCCCATGGTGACAATGCCCATAGTGACCGTGTCCATTGTGACAGTTCACATGGTTATAATCTCATTGGTGACCGCAATCACGGTAATAGTGCCCATTGTGACCGTTATCATGGTGACAATGCTCATGGTGACAGTGCCCATGGAAACAGTGCTCATGGTGACAGAGCTCATTGTAATATTGCTCATGGTGATACAGCCCATGGTGACTGGGCACATGGTGACAGTGTTCATGTTGACAGTGGCAATGCTGACAGTGCCGATGGAGACAGTTCTCATGGTAATATTGCTCATAGTGACACTGCCCAATGTGACAGTGCTCATGATGACAATGACCGTGGTCACAGTGCTCCTGGTGATATTTCCCAGTGTGACATTCCCATGCTTATATTCTCCATGGTAACCGCAACCACGGAAATAGTGCCCATGGTGATCGTGCTCATGGTGACAGTACTCATGGTGATATTGTTCATAGTGACAGTGCCCATGGTGATAGTGGTCATGGTGACAGTGCCCATGGTGACAGTGCTCATGGTGACAGAGCCCATGGCGACAGGGCCGATTGTGACACTGCCCAATGTGACAGTGCTCATGGTGACAATGACCATGGTCACAGTGGTCATGGTCACAGTGCTCCTGGTGATAGTTCCCATTGTGACATTCCCATGCTTATATTCTCCATGGTAACCGTAACCACGGAAATAGTGCCCAAGGTGATCGTGCTCATGGTGACAGTGCTCATGGTGACAGTGCCTCTGGTGACAGTGCTCATGGCAACAGTGCCCAAAGTGACAGTACTCATGGTGACAGTGCCCATTGTGACAGTGTCCATGTTTATATTGTCCATGGTGACCGCTTTCACTCTTATAGTGCACACGGTGACCGTGCTCATGGTGATAGTGCTAATGGTGACAATAACCATGGTGACAGTGTCCACGGTGACAGTGCTCATGGTGATAGTGTCCATGGTGATAGTGTCCATGGTGCCAGTGCCCATGGTGACAGTGCTCATGCTGATAGTGCCCGATGTGAGAGTCCCATGCTTATAATCTACATGGTCACTGCCATTATGGTAATAGGGCCCATCGTAACCGTCCCCAGGGTGATAGTGCCCATTGTGACAGTCCCATGGTTATAGTCTCCATGGTGACCGCTAGCACGGTAATAGTGCCCATGGTGACCGTGCTCATGGTAACAGTGCTCATGGTGACAATACCCATGGTGACAATCCTCATGGTAATAGTGTTCATGGTGACTGTGGTCATGGTGACAGTGCCAATGGTGAAAGTGCTCATCGTTCAGTACCCATGGTGACATTGCTCATGCTGATAGTGCTCATGGTGACAGTGCCCATGGTGACAGTTCCCATTGTGACACTGCCCAGTGTGACAGTGCACATGGTGACAGTGACCATGGTCACAGTGCTCATGGTGATAGTGCCCATGGTGACAGTGCTCATAGTGACAGAGCGCATGGCGACAGTGCCCATAGTCACAATGCTCACAGTGAAAGTGGTCTTTGTGAAATATACGGTGGTGACAGTACCCATAGTGATATTATCCTTTGTGACACTTTTCACGGTGACAGTTCCCATGGTGACAGTGCCCAGGGTGACAGTGTCCATGGTGACAGTGCTCATGGTGACAGTGCTCATGGAAAGATTGCTCATGGTGACAGTGCTCATTGTGATAGTGCTCATGGTGATACTGCACAGTGTGACACTGCCCATGGTTATAGTCTCCATGGTGACCGCAATCAAAGTAATAGTTCCCATGGTGACCGTGATCATAGTGACAGTGTTCATGGTGACAGAGCCCATGGTGACAGTTCCAATGCTGACTGTGCCCATGGCGACACTGATCATGGTGACACTGATCAAGGTGATAGTGCCCATGGTGACAGGGCCCATGGTGACAGTGGCAAGGCTGACAGTGCCCATGATGACAGTTTTCATGGTGATATTGCTCATAGTGACAGTGCCCATGGTGATAGTTCTCATGGTGAGAGTTCCCATGGTAACAGTGCTCATGGTGATAGTGTCCATGGTGACAGTGTTAAGGGTGACAGTGCCCATGGTGACAGTGCTCATGCTGATAGTGCCCGATGTGAGAGTCCCATGGTTATAATCTGAAAGGTCACTGCAATCACGGTAATAGTGCCCATCGTAACCGTACCCATGGTGATAGTGCCCATTGTGACAGTCCCAAGGTTATAGTCTCCATGTTGACCGCTACCACGGGAATAGTGCCCATGGTGACCGTGCTCATGGTGACAGTGCTCATGGTGACAATTCCCATGGTGGCAATGCTCATGGTAATAGTGCTCATGGTGACTGTGGTCATGGTGACACTGCTCAAGGTGATATTGCCCATGGTGACTGGGCCCATGGTGACAGTGCTCCAGGTGACAGACCCCATGTTGACAGTGGCAATGCTGACACTGCCCATGGTGACAGTTCTCATGGTGATATTGCTCATAGTGATAGTTCCCATGGTGACAGTGCCCTTGGTGACAGTTCTCATGGTGACAGTGCTCAAGGATATAGTGCCGATTTTGACAGTCCCATGGTTATAGTCTCCATGGTGACCGCAATCAAGGTAATAGTGCACACGGTGACTGTGCTCATGGTGACAATGGCCATGGTGACCGTGCTCATGCTGAGAGTGTTCATGGTGACAGTGTACTTGGTGAGAGTGGTCATCATCATAATGCTCAAAGTGAAAGTGCTCTTAGTGAAATATACTGTGGTGACAGTACCCATACTGATAGTACCCTTTGTGACACTTTTCACGGTGACAGTTCCCATGGTGACAGTGTCCATGGTGACAGTGTCCATGGTGACAGGGCTCACGGTGATACTGCCTCTTGTGACACTGCCCATGGTTATAGTCTCCATGGTGACCGCAATCACAGTAATAGTGCGCATGGTGACTGTGATCATGGTGACAGTGGTCATGCTGACAGAGCCCATGGTGACAGTTCCAATGCTGACAGTGCCAATGGTGACAGTGCCCATGGTGACAGTGCTCATGGTGACAGAGCCCATGGTGATAGGGCCGATTGTGACACTGCCCAATGTGACAGTGCTCATGGTGACAATGACCATGGTCACAGTGATCATGGTCACAGTGCTCCTGGTGATAGTTCCCATTGTGACATTCCCATGCTTAGATTCTCCATGGTAACCGCAACCACGGAAATAGTGCCCATGGTGATCGTGCTCATGGTTACAGTGCTCATGGCGACAGTGCCCATAGTGACAGTTCTCAAGGTGACAGTGCCCATTGTGACAGTGTCCATGTTTATACTGTCCATGGTGACCACATTCACTGTTATAGTGCACACGGTGACCGTGCTCATGGTGGTAGTGCAAATGGTGACACTAACCATGGTGACAGTGGCCACGGTGACAGTGCTCATGGTGATCGTGTCCATGGAGACAGTACTCAGGGTGAAAGTGCCCATGGTGACAGTGCTCATGCTGATAGTGCCCGGTGTGAGAGTCCCATGGTTATAATCTCCATGGTCACTGCAATCACGGTAATAGTGCCCATCGTAACCGTACCCATGGTGATAGTGCCCATTGTGACAGTCCCATGGTTATAGTCTCCATGGTAACCGCTACCACGGTAATAATGCCCATGGTGACCGTGCTCATGGTGACAGTGCTCTGTTGACAATTCCCATGGTGACAATGCTCATGGTAATAGTGCTCATGGTGACTGTGGTCATGGTGACAATGCACATGGTAATAGTGTTCATGGTGACTGTGGTCATGGTGACAGTGCCAATGGTGACAGTGCTCATGGTTAAGTGGCCATGGTGACATTGCTCATGCTGATAGTGCTCATGGTGACAGTGCCCATGGTGACAGTTTCCATTGTGACACTGCCCAATGTCACAGTGCTCATGGTGACAGTGACCAGGCTCACAGTGCTCATGGTGATAGTGCCCATTGTGACATTCCCATGCTTATAGTCTCCATGGTAAGTGGAATCACGAAAATAGTGCCCATGGTGACAGTGCTCATGGCGACAGTGCCCATAGTGAGAGTGCCCATGGCGACAGTGCCCATGGCAACAGTGCTCATGGTGATAGTGCCCATGGTGAAACTGCTCATGGTGATAGTACCCATGATTGAGAATGCCCATGGTGACAATGCCCATGGTGAAAGTGTCCATGGTGACAGTGCTCATGGTGATACTGCCTCTTGTGACACTGCACATGGTTATAGTCTCCATGGTGACCGCAATCACAGTTAGAGTGGCCATGGTGACTGTGATCATGGTGACAGTGCTCATGGTGACAGAGCCCATGGTGATAGTTCCAAGGCGGACAGTGCCCATGGTGACAGTTCTAATGGTGGTAGTGCTCATGGTAACATTGCCCATGGTGACATTGCTCATGGTGACAGAGCCCATGGTGACAGGGTCCATTGTTACACTGCCCAATGTGACAGTGCTCTTGGTGACAGTGACTATGGTTACAATGCTCATGGTCACAGTGCCCTTTGTGATGGTGCCCATTGTGACATTCCCATGCCTATAGTCTCCATGGTAACCGCAATCACAGAAATAGTGCCCATGGTGACCGTGCTCATGGTGACAGTGCTCATGGTAACAGTGGCAATGGTGAAAGTGCTCTTGGCGACCGTGCCCATAGTGAGAGTGCCCCTGTCAACAGTGTTCATGGTGATAGTGCCCATAGTGACAGTATTCATGGTGACAGTGCTCATGGTCACAATGCTCACAGTGCAAGTGCTCTTAGTGAAATATACTGTGGTGACAGTACCCATAGTGATAGTACCCTTTGTGACCCTTTTCACGGTGACAGTTCCCATGGTGACAGTGCCCATGGTGACAGTGTCCATGGTGACAGTGCTCATGGTGACAGTGCCCATGGTGAGAGTTCCAATGATGACAATGCATTTGGTGACAGTTCTCATGGTGATAGTGCTCATGGTCACAGTGCCCATGGCGAAAGTGCTCATGGTGACCATGCTCAAGTTGATAGTGCCCATGGTAAATGGGCCCAAGGTGACAGTGCTCATGGTGACAGCGGCAATGCTGACAGTGCCCATGGTGACAGTTCTGATGGTGACAGAGCCCATGGTGACAGTGCTCATGGTGAGAGTGTTCATGGAGCCAGTGTACTTTCTCACAGTGTTCAAGGTGCCCGTGCTCATGGTCACAATACTCACAGTGATAATGCTCTTAGTGAAATATACCATGCTGATAGTACGCATGGTAATAGTACCCATTGAGACAGAGTTCACGGTGACAGTTCCCTTGGTGAGAGGGCTCATGGTGACAGTGCCCATGGTAACAGTGCTCATGGTGACAGTGCTAATGGTGATAGTTCTCGTGATAAAGCCCTTTGTGAGAGTGCCGATGGTTATAGTCACCATGGTGACCGCAATCTCGGTGAAAATGCCCATGGAGACCATGCTCATGGTGATAGTGCTCATGGTAATAGTACCAATGGTGACGGTTCCCAAGGTGACAGTGCTCATGGTGACATTACCCATGGTTATATTGCCTACGGTGACAGTGCCCATGGTGACAATTATCACAGTGATAGTTCCCCTTTTGATAGTGCTCATGGTTAGAGTGCTCATGGTGACAGTGCCCACGGTGACAGTGCTCATGGTGAGAGTGCCCGTTGTGACAGTGTCCATGGTTATATTCACCATGTTGACCGCAATCATGGTAATAGTGCCCGTGGTGACAATGCCCATGGTGACAGTGCTCGTGGTGACAGTGCCCATGGAAACAGTGCTCATGGGGAGTGTGTTCATGGTGATAGTGCTCATGGTCACAATGCTCACAGTGAAAGTGCTCTTTGTGAAATATACTGTGGTGACAGTACCCATAGTGATATTATCCTTTGTGACACTTTTCACGGTGACAGTTCCCATGGTGACAGTGCCCATTGAGACAATGCTCATGGTAATAGTGCTCATGGTGACTGTGGTCATGGTGACAGTGCCAATGGTGACAGTGCTCCTCGTTCAGTGCCCATGGTGACATTGCTCATGCTGACAGTGCTCATGGTGACAGTGCTCTTGGTGACAGTTCCCATGGTGACAGTTCCCATTGTGACACTGCCCAATGTGACAGTGCTCATGGTAACAGTGTCCATGGTCACAGTGCTCATGGTCACAGTGCTCATTGGGGATAGTGCCCATTGTGACATTCCCATGTATATACTCTCCATGATAACCACAGTCACCGAAATAGGGCCCATGGTGACCATGCTCATGGTGACAGTTCTCATGGCAACAGTGCCCATGGTGATAGTACTCACAGGGACAGTGCTCATGGCGACAGTTCCCATAGTGAGAGTTCCCCTGGCAACAGTGCTCATGGTGATAGTGCCCATGGTGACAGTACTCATGGTGAAACTGTTCATGGTGATAGTGCGCATGGTCACAATGCTGACAGTGAAAGTGCTCTTAGTGAAATATACTGTGGTGACATTACCCATAGTGATAGTACCCTTTGTGACTCTTTTCACGGTGACAGTTCCCATGGTGACAGTGCCCATGGTGACAGTGTCCATGGTGACAGTGCTCATGGTGACAGTGCTCATTGTGATAGTGCTCATGGTGATACTGCCCATTGTGACACTGCCCATGGTTATAGTCTCCATGGTGACCGCAATCACAGTAATATTGCCCATGGTGCCCGTGATCATGGTGACAGTGCTCATGGTGACAGAGCACATGGTGACAGTTCCAATGCTGACAGTGCCCATGGTGACAGTTCTAATGGTGAGAGTGCTCATGGTAACAGTGCCCATGGTGACATTGCTCATGGTGACAGAGCCCATGGTGACAGGGTCCATTGTTACACTGCCCAATGTGACAGTGCTCTTGGTGACAGTGACTATGGTCACAATGCTCATGGTCACAGTGCTCATTGTGATAGTGCCCATTGTGACATTCCCATGCTTATAGTCTCCATGGTAAGTGGAATCACGGAAATAGTGCCCATGGTGACAGTGCTCATTGCGACAGTGCCCATAGTGAGAGTGCCCATGGCGACAGTGCTCATGGTGAGAGTGCCCATGGTGAAACTGCTCATGGTGACAGTACCCATGGTGAGAATGCCCATGGTGACAATGCCCATGGTGAGAATGTCCATTGTGACAGTTCACATGGTTATAATCTCCATGGTGACCGCAATCACGGTAATAGTGCCCATTGTGACCGTTATCATGGTGACAATGCTCATGGTGACAGTGCCCGTGGAAACAGTGCTCATGGTGACAGTGCTCATTGTGATAGTGCTCATGGTGACAGTGCCCATGGTGACTGTTCTCATGGTGATATTTCTCATAGTGACAGTGCCCATGGTGATAGTGCTCTTGGTGAGAGTGCCCATGGTGACAGTGCTCATGGTGACAGAGCCCATGGTGATAGGGCCGATTGTGACACTGCCCAATGTGACAGTGCTCATGGTGAAAATGTCCATGGTCACAGTGCTCATGGTCATAGTGCTCCTGGTGATAGTTCCCATTGTGACATTCCCATGCTTAGATTCTCCATGGTAACCGCAACCACGGAAATAGTGCCCATGGTGATCGTGCTCATGGTTACAGTGCTCATGGCGACAGTGCCCATAGTGACAGTTCTCAAGGTGACAGTGCCCATTGTGACAGTGTCCATGTTTATACTGTCCATGGTGACCACATTCACTGTTATAGTGCACACGGTGACCGTGCTCAAGGTGATAGTGCGAATGGTGACATTAACCATGGTGACAGTGGCCACGGTGACAGTGCTCATGGTGATCGTGTCCATGGAGACAGTACTCAGGGTGAAAGTGCCCATGGTGACAGTGCTCATGCTGATAGTGCCCGATGTGAGAGTCCCATGGTTATAATCTCCATGGTCACTGCAATCACGGTAATAGTGCCCATCATAACCGTACCCATGGTGATATTGCCCATTGTGACAGTCCCATGGTTATAGTCTCCATGGTAACAGCTACCACGGTAATAATGCCCATGGTGACCGTGCTCATGGTGACAGTGCTCTGTTGACAATTCCCATGGTGACAATGCTCATGGTAATAGTGCTCATGGTGACTGTGGTCATGGTGACAATGCACATGGTAATAGTGTTCATGCTGACTGTGGTCATGGTGACAGTGCCAATGGTGACAGTGCTCATGGTTAAGTGCCCCTGGTGACAATGCTCATGCTGATAGTGCTCATGGTGACAGTGCCCATGGTGACAGTTTCCATTGTGACACTGCCCAATGTCACAGTTCTCATGGTGAGAGTGACCAGGCTCACAGTGCTCATGGTGATAGTGCCCATTGTGACATTCCCATCCTTATAGTCTCCACGGTAACCGCAATCACGGAAATAGTGCCCATGGTGACCGTGCTCATGGTGACAGTGCTCATGGTAACAGTGCCCATGGTGACAGTGCTCATAGTGACAGAGCTCATGGCGACAATGCCCATAGTGAGAGTGCCCCTGGAAACAGTGCTCATGGTGATAGTACTCATGGTGACAGTACTCATGGTGACAGTGTTCATGGTGATAGTGCTCATGGTCGCAATGCTCACAGTGAAAGTGCTCTTTGTGAAATATACTGTGGTGACATTACCCATAGTGATATGACCCTTTGTGACACTTTTCACGGTGACAGTTCCCATGGTGACAGTGCCCATGGTGACAGTGTCCATGGTGACGGTGCTCATGGTGACAGTGCTCATGGTGACCGTGCTCATGGAAAGATTGCTCATGGTGACAGTGCTCATTGTGATAGTGCTCATGGTGATACTGCACATTGTGACACTGCCGAGGGTTATAGTCTCCATGGTGACCGCAATCAATGTGATAGTTCCCATGGGGACTGGGCACATGGTGACAGTGCCCATGGTGACATTTCTCATGGTGATATTGTTCATAGTGACAATGCCCATGGTGATAGTTGTCATGGTGACAGTGCCCATGGTGACAGTGCTCATGGTGACAGAGCCCATGGCGACAGGCTCGATTGTGACACTGCCCAATGTGACATGGTCACATTGGTCATGGTCACAGTGCTCCTAGTGATACTTCCCATTGTGACATTCCCATGCTTATATTCTCCATGGTAACTGTAACCACGGAAATAGTGTCCATGGTGATCGTGCTCATGGTTACAGTGCTCATGGTGACAGTGCTCATGGCGACAGTGCCCATAGTGACAGTGCTCATGGCGACAGTGCCCATTGTGACAGTGTCCATGTTTATATTGTCCATGGTGACCGCCATCACTGTTAGAGTGCACACGGTGACTGTGCTCAAGGTGATAGTGTTAATGGTGACAGTTACCATCGTGACAGTATCCACGGTGACAGTGCTCATAGTGATCGTTTCCATGGTGACAGTGCTCAGTGTGACAGTGCCCATGGTGACTGTGCTCATGCTGATAGTGCCCGATGTGAGAGTCCCCTGCGTATAATCTCCAGGGTCACTGCAATCACGGTAATAGTGCCCATCGTAACCATACCCATGGTGATAGTGCCCATTGTGACAGTCCTATGGTTATAGTCTCCATGGTTACCGCTACCACGGTAATAGTGCCCATGGTGACCATGCTCATGGTAACAGTGCTCATGGTGACAATTCCCATGGTGACAGTCCTCATGGTAATAGTGTTCATGGTGACTGTGGTCATGGTGACAGTGCCAATGGTGACAGTGCTCATCGTTCAGTACCCATGGTGACATTGCTCATGCTGATAGTGCTCATGGTGACAGTGCTCTCGGTGACAGTGCCCATGGTGACAGTTCCCATTGTGACACTGCCCAGTGTGACAGTGCTCATGGTGACAGTGACCATGGTCACAGTGCTCATGGTGATAGTGCCCATGGTGACAGTGCTCATAGTGACAGAGCGCATGGCGACAGTGCCCATAGTCACAATGCTCACAGTGAAAGTGGTCTTTGTGAAATATACGGTGGTGACAGTACCCATAGTGATATTATCCTTTGTGACACTTTTCACGGTGACAGTTCCCATGGTGACAGTGCCCAGGGTGACAGTGTCCATGGTGACAGTGCTCGTGGTGAGAGTGCTCATGGAAAGATTGCTCATGGTGACAGTGCTCATTGTGATAGTGCTCATGGTGATACTGCACATTGTGACACTGCCCATGGTTATAGTCTCCATGGTGACCGCAATCAAAGTAATAGTTCCCTTGGTGACCGTGTTCATGGTGACAGTGCTCATGGTGACAGAGCCCATGGTGACAGTTCCAATGCTGACTGTGCCCATGGCGACACTGATCATGGTGACACTGATCAAGGTGATAGTGCCCATGGTGACTGGGCCCATGGTGACAGTGGCAAGGCTGACAGTGCCCATGATGACAGTTCTCATGGTGATATTGCTCATAGTGACAGTGCCCATGGTGATAGTGCTCATGGTGACTGTTCCCATGGTGACAGTGCTCATGGTGATAGTGTCCATGGTGAAAGTGCTAAGGGTGACAGTGCCAATGGTGACAGTGCTCATGCTGATAGTGCCCGATGTGAGAGTCCCATGGTTATAATCTGAAAGGTCACTGCAATCACGGTAATAGTGCCCATCGTAACCGTACCCATGGTGATAGTGCCCATTGTGACAGTCCCAAGGTTATAGTCTCCATGTTGACCGCTACCACGGGAATAGTGCCCATGGTGACCGTGCTCATGGTGATAGTGCTCATGGTGACAATTCCCATGGTGGCAATTCTCATGGTAATAGTGCTCATGGTGACTGTGGTCATGGTGACACTGCTCAAGGTGATATTGCCCATGGTGACTGGGCCCATGGTGACAGTGCTCCAGGTGACAGAGCCCATGTTGGCAGTGGCAATGCTGACACTGCCCATGGTGACAGTTCTCATGGTGATATTGCTCATAGTGATATTTCCCATGGTGACAGTGCCCTTGGTGACAGTTCTCATGGTGACAGTGCTCAAGGATATAGTGCCGATTTTGACAGTCCCATGGTTATAGTCTCCATGGTGACTGCAATCAAGGTAATAGTGCACACGGTGACTGTGCTCATGGTGACAATGGTCATGGTGACCGTGCTCATGCTGAGAGTGTTCATGGCGACAGTGTACTTGGTGACAGTGTTCATGGTGACTGTGCTCATCGTCATAATGCTCAAAGTGAAAGTGCTCTTAGTGAAATATACTGTGGTGACAGTACCCATAGTGATAGTACCCTTTGTGACACTTTTCACGGTGACAGTTCCCATGGTGACAGTGCCCATGGTGACAGTGTCCATGGTGACAGTGCTCATGGTGATACTGCCTCTTGTGACACTGCCCATGGATATAGTCTCCATGGTGACCGCAATCACAGTAATAGTGCGCATGGTGACTGTGATCATGGTGACAGTGGTCATGCTGACAGAGCCAGGGTCCATTGTTACAATGCCCAATGTGACAGTGCTCATGGTGACAGTGACTATGGTTACAATGCTCATGGTCACAGTGCTCATTGTGATAGTGCCCATTGTGACATTCCCATGCTTATAGTCTCCATGGTAACCACAGTCATGGAAATAGTGCCCATGGTGACAGTGCTCATGGAGACAGTGCCCATAGTGAGAGTGCCCATGGCGACAGTGCCCATGGCAACAGTGCTCATGGTGACAGTACCCAAGGTGAAAATGCCCATGGTGACAATGCCCATGGTGACCGTGTCCATTGTGACAGTTCACATGGTTATAATCTCATTGGTGACCGCAATCACGGTAATAGTGCCCATTGTGACCGTTATCATGGTGACAATGCTCACGGTGACAGTGCCCATGGAAACAGTGCTCATGGTGACAGAGATCATTGTAATATTGCTCATGGTGATACTGCCCATGGTGACTGGGCACATGGTGACAGTGCTCATGGTGACAGTGGCAATGCTGACAGTGCCGAAGGAGACAGTTCTCATGGTAATATTGCTCATAGTGACAGTGCCCATGGTGAAAGTGCTCATGGTGACAGAGCCCATGGTGATAGGGCCGATTGTGACACTGCCCAATGTGACAGTGCTCATGGTGACAATGACCGTGATCAGAGTGCTCCTGGTGATATTTCCCAGTGTGACATTCCCATGCTTATATTCTCCATGGTAACCGCAACCACGGAAATAGTGCCCATGGTGATCGTGCTCATGGTGACAGTACTCATGGTGATATTGTTCATAGTGACAGTGCCCATGGTGATAGTGGTCATGGTGACAGTGCCCATGGTGACAGTGCTCATGGTGACAGAGCCCATGGAGACAGGGCCGATTGTGACACTGCCCAATGTGACAGTGCTCATGGTGACAATGACCATGGTCACAGTGGTCATGGTCACAGTGCTCCTGGTGATAGTTCCCATTGTGACATTCCCATGCTTATATTCTCCATGGTAACCGTAACCACGGAAATAGTGCCCAAGGTGATCGTGCTCATGGTGACAGTGCTCATGGTGACAGTGCCTCTGGTGACAGTGCTCATGGCAACAGTGCCCAAAGTGACAGTACTCATGGTGACAGTGCCCATTGTGACAGTGTCCATGTTTATATTGTCCATGGTGACCGCTTTCACTCTTATAGTGCACACGGTGACCGTGCTCATGGTGATAGTGCTAATGGTGACAATAACCATGGTGACAGTGTCCACAGTGACAGTGCTCATGGTCATAGTGTCCATGGTGATAGTGTCCATGGTGCCAGTGCCCTTGGTGACAGTGCTCATGCTGATAGTGCCCGATGGGAGAGTCCCATGCTTATAATCTACATGGTCACTGCCATCACGGTAATAGGGCCCATAGTAACCGTCCCCAGGTTGATAGTGCCCATTGTGACAGTCCCATGGTTATAGTCTCCATGGTGACCGCTACCACGGTAATAGTGCCCATGGTGACCGTGCTCATGGTAACAGTGCTCATGGTGACAATTCCCATGTTGACAATCCTCATGGTAATAGTGTTCATGGTGACTGTGGTCATGGTGACAGTGCCAATGGTGACAGTGCTCATCGTTCAGTACCCATGGTGACATTGCTCATGCTGATAGTGCTCATGGTGACAGTGTCCATGGTGACAGTTCCCATTGTGACACTGCCCAGTGTGACAGTGCTCATGGTGACAGTGACCATGGTCACAGTGCTCATGGTGATAGTGCCCATGGTGACAGTGCTCATAGTGACAGAGCGCATGGCGACAGTGCCCATAGTCACAATGCTCACAGTGAAAGTGGTCTTTGTGAAATATACGGTGGTGACAGTACCCATAGTGATATTATCCTTTGTGACACTTTTCACGGTGACAGTTCCCATGGTGACAGTGCCCAGGGTGACAGTGTCCACGGTGACAGTGCTCATGGTGAGAGTGCTCATGGAAAGATTGCTCATGGTGACAGTGCTCATTGTGATAGTGATCATGGTGATACTGCACATTGTGACACTGCCCATGGTTATAGTCTCCATGGTGACCGCAATCAAAGTAATAGATCCCATGGTGACCGCGATCATGGTGACAGTGTTCATGGTGACAGAGCCCATGGTGACAGTTCCAATGCTGACTGTGCCCATGGCGACACTGATCATGGTGACACTGATCAAGGTGATAGTGCCCATGGTGACTGGGCCCATGGTAACAGTGGCAAGGCTGACAGTGCCCATGATGACAGTTCTTATGGTGATATTGCTCATAGTGACAGTGCCCATGGTGATAGTGCTCATGGTGACAGTTCCCATGGTGACAGTGCTCATGGTGATAGTGTCCATGGTGAAAGTGCTAAGGGTGACAGTGCCCATGGTGACAGTGCTCATGCTGATAGTGCCCGATGTGAGAGTCCCATGGTTATAATCTGAAAGGTCACTGCAATCACGGTAATAGTGCCCATCGTAACCGTACCCATGGTGATAGTGCCCATTGTGACAGTCCCAAGGTTATAGTCTCCATGTTGACCGCTACCACGGGAATAGTGCCATGGTGACCATGCTCATGGTGACAGTGCTCATGGTGACAATTCCCATGGTGGCAATGCTCAAGGTAATAGTGCTCATGGTGACTGTGGTCATGGTGACACTGCTCAAGGTGATATTGCCCATGGTGACTGGGCCCATGGTGACAGTGCTCCAGGTGACAGAGCCCATGTTGGCAGTGGCAATGCTGACACTGCCCATGGTGACAGTTCTCATGGTGATATTGCTCATAGTGATAGTTCCCATGGTGACAGTGCCCTTGGTGACAGTTCTCATGGTGACAGTGCTCAAGGATATAGTGCCGATTTTGACAGTCCCATGGTTATAGTCTCCATGGTGACCGCAATCAAGGTAATAGTGCACACGGTGACTGTGCTCATGGTGACAATTGTCATGGTGACCGTGCTCATGCTGAGAGTGTTCATGGCGACAGTGTACTTGGTGACAGTGTTCATGGTGACTGTGCTCATCGTCATAATGCTCAAAGTGAAAGTGCTCTTAGTGAAATATACTGTGGTGACAGTACCCATAGTGATAGTACCCTTTGTGACACTTTTCACGGTGACAGTTCCCATGGTGACAGTGCCCATGGTGACAGTGTCCATGGTGACAATGCTCATGGTGATACTGCCTCTTGTGACACTGCCCATGGATATAGTCTCCATGGTGACCGCAATCACAGTAATAGTGCGCATGGTGACTGTGATCATGGTGACAGTGGTCATGCTGACAGAGCCAGGGTCCATTGTTACAATGCCCAATGTGACAGTGCTCATGGTGACAGTGACTATGGTTACAATGCTCATGGTCACAGTGCTCATTGTGATAGTGCCCATTGTGACATTCCCATGCTTATAGTCTCCATGGTAACCACAGTCATGGAAATAGTGCCCATGGGGACAGTGCTCATGGAGACAGTGCCCATAGTGAGAGTGCCCATGGCGACAGTGCCCATGGCAACAGTGCTCATGGTGATAGTCCCCATGGTGAACCTGCTCATGGTGACAGTACCCAAGGTGAAAATGCCCATGGTGACAATGCCCATGGTGACCGTGTCCATTGTGACAGTTCACATGGTTATAATCTCCATGGTGACCGCAATCACGGTAATAGTGCCCATTGTGACCGTTATCATGGTGACACTGCTCATGGTGACAGTGCCCATGGAAACAGTGCTCATGGTGACAGTGCTCATTGTGATAGTGCTCATGGTGATAGTGCCCATGGTGACTGGGCACATGGTGACAGTGCTCATGGTGACAGTGCCCATGGTGACAGTGCTCATGGTGACAGAGCTCATGGTGATAGGGCCGATTGTGACACTGCCCAATGTGACAGTGCTCATGGTGAAAATGACCATGGTCACAGTGCTCATGGTCACAGTGCTCCTGGTGATAGTTCCCATTGTGACATTCCCATGCTTATATTCTCCATGGTAACCGTAACCACGGAAATAGTGCCCAAGTTGATCGTGCTCATAGTGACAGTGCCCATGGTGATAGTGGTCATGGTGACAGTGCCCATGGTGACAGTGCTCATGGTGACAGAGCCCATGGCGACAGGGCCGATTGTGACACTGCCCAATGTGACAGTGCTCATGGTGGCAATGACCATGGTCACAGTGGTCATGGTCACAGTGCTCCTGGTGATAGTTCCCATTGTGACATTCCCATGCTTATATTCTCCATGGTAACCGTAACCACGGAAATAGTGCCCACGGTGATCATGCTCATGGTGACAGTGCTCATGGTGACAGTGCCTCTGGTGACAGTGCTCATGGCAACAGTGCCCAAAGTGACAGTACTCATGGTGACAGTGCCCATTGTGACAGTGTCCATGTTTATATTGTCCATGGTGACCGCTTTCACTCTTATAGTGCACACGGTGACTGTGCTCATGGTGATAGTGCTAATGGTGACAATAACCATGGTGACAGTGTTCACGGTGAAAGTGCTCATGGTGATAGTGTCCATGGTGACAGTGCTCAGGGTGCCAGTGCCCATGGTGACAGTGCTCATGCTGATAGTGCCCAATGTGAGAGTCCCATGCTTATAATCTACATGGTCACTGCCATCACGGTAATAGGGCCCATTGTGACCGTCCCCAGGGTGATAGTGCCCATTGTGACAGTCCCATGGTTATAGTCTCCATGGTGACCGCTACCACGGTAATAGTGCCCATGGTGACCGTGCTCATGGTAACAGTGCTCATGGTGACAATTCCCATGGTGACAATCCTCATGGTAATAGTGTTCATGGTGACTGTGGTCATGGTGACAGTGCCAATGGTGAAAGTGCTCATCGTTCAGTACCCATGGTGACATTGCTCATGCTGATAGTGCTCATGGTGACAGTGCCCATGGTGACAGTTCCCATTGTGACACTGCCCAGTGTGACAGTGCTCATGGTGACAGTGACCATGGTCACAGTGCTCATGGTGATAGTGCCCATGGTGACAGTGCTCATAGTGACAGAGCGCATGGCGACAGTGCCCATAGTCACAATGCTCACAGTGAAAGTGGTCTTTGCGAAATATACAGTGGTGAGAGTACCCATAGTGATATTATCCTTTGTGACACTTTTCACGGTGACAGTTCCCATGGTGACAGTGCCCAGGGTGACAGTGTCCATGGTGACAGTGCTCATGGTGACAGTGCTCATGGAAAGATTGCTCATGGTGACAGTGCTCATTGTGATAGTGCTCATGGTGATACTGCACAGTGTGACACTGCCCATGGTTATAGTCTCCATGGTGACCGCAATCAAAGTAATAGTTCCCATGGTGACCGTGATCATGGTGACAGTGTTCATGGTGACAGAGCCCATGGTGACAGTTCCAATGCTGACTGTGCCCATGGCGACACTGATCATGGTGACACTGATCAAGGTGATAGTGCCCATGGTGACAGGGCCCATGGTGACAGTGGCAAGGCTGACAGTGCCCATGATGACAGTTCTCATGGTGATATTGCTCATAGTGACAGTGCCCATGGTGATAGTGCTCATGGTGACAGTTCCCATGGTAACAGTGCTCATGGTGATAGTGTCCATGGTGACAGTGCTAAGGGTGACAGTGCCCATGGTGACAGTGCTCATGCTGATAGTGCCCGATGTGAGAGTCCCATGGTTATAATCTGAAAGGTCACTGCAATCACGGTAATAGTGCCCATCGTAACCGTACCCATGGTGATAGTGCCCATTGTGACAGTCCCAAGGTTATAGTCTCCATGTTGACCGCTACCACGGGAATAGTGCCCATGGTGACCGTGCTCATGGTGACAGTGCTCTTGGTGACAATTCCCATGGTGGCAATGCTCATGGTAATAGTGCTCATGGTGACTGTGGTCATGGTGACACTGCTCAAGGTGATATTGCCCATGGTGACTGGGCCCATGGTGACAGTGCTCCAGGTGACAGACCCCATGTTGACAGTGGCAATGCTGACACTGCCCATGGTGACAGTTCTCATGGTGATATTGCTCATAGTGATAGTTCCCATGGTGACAGTGCCCTTGGTGACAGTTCTCATGGTGACAGTGCTCAAGGATATAGTGCCGATTTTGACAGTCCCATGGTTATAGTCTCCATGGTGACCGCAATCAAGGTAATAGTGCACACGGTGACTGTGCTCATGGTGACAATGGCCATGGTGACCGTGCTCATGCTGAGAGTGTTCATGGTGACAGTGTACTTGGTGAGAGTGCTCATCATCATAATGCTCAAAGTGAAAGTGCTCTTAGTGAAATATACTGTGGTGACAGTACCCATAGTGATAGTACCCTTTGTGACACTTTTCACGGTGAGAGTTCCCATGGTGACAGTGTCCATGGTGACAGTGTCCATGGTGACAGTGCTCATGGTGATACTGCCTCTTGTGACACTGCCCATGGTTATAGTCTCCATGGTGACCGCAATCACAGTAATAGTGCGCATGGTGACTGTGATCATGGTGACAGTGGTCATGCTGACAGAGCCCATGGTGACAGTTCCAATGCTGACAGTGCCAATGGTGACAGTGCCCATGGTGACAGTGCTCATGGTGACAGAGCCCATGGTGATAGGGCCGATTGTGACACTGCCCAATGTGACAGTGCTCATGGTGACAATGACCATGGTCACAGTGATCATGGTCACAGTGCTACTGGTGATAGTTCCCATTGTGACATTCCCATGCTTAGATTCTCCATGGTAACCGCAACCACGGAAAAAGTGCCCATGGTGATCGTGCTCATGGTTACAGTGCTCATGGCGACAGTGCCCATAGTGACAGTTCTCAAGGTGACAGTGCCCATTGTGACAGTGTCCATGTTTATACTGTCCATGGTGACCACATTCACTGTTATAGTGCACACGGTGACCGTGCTCATGGTGGTAGTGCGAATGGTGACACTAACCATGGTGACAGTGGCCACGGTGACAGTGCTCATGGTGATCGTGTCCATGGAGACAGTACTCAGGGTGAAAGTGCCCATGGTGACAGTGCTCATGCTGATAGTGCCCGGTGTGAGAGTCCCATGGTTATAATCTCCATGGTCACTGCAATCACGGTAATAGTGCCCATCGTAACCGTACCCATGGTGATAGTGCCCATTGTGACAGTCCCATGGTTATAGTCTCCATGGTAACCGCTACCACGGTAATAGTGCCCATGGTGACTGTGCTCATGGTGACAGTGCTCTGTTGACAATTCCCATGGTGACAATGCTCATGGTAATAGTGCTCATGGTGACTGTGGTCATGGTGACAATGCACATGGTAATAGTGTTCATGGTGACTGTGGTCATGGTGACAGTGCCAATGGTGACAGTGCTCATGGTTAAGTGGCCATGGTGACATTGCTCATGCTGATAGTGCTCATGGTGACAGTGCCCATGGTGACAGTTTCCATTGTGACACTGCCCAATGTCACAGTGCTCATGGTGACAGTGACCAGGCTCACAGTGCTCATGGTGATAGTGCCCATTGTGACATTCCCATGCTTATAGTCTCCATGGTAAGTGGAATCACGGAAATAGTGCCCATGGTGTCAGTGCTCATGGCGACAGTGCCCATAGTGAGAGTGCCCATGGCGACAGTGCCCATGGCAACAGTCCTCATGGTGATAGTGCCCATGGTGAAACTGCTCATGGTGATAGTACCCATGATTGAGAATGCCCATGGTGACAATGCCCATGGTGAAAGTGTCCATGGTGACAGTGCTCATGGTGATACTGCCTCTTGTGACACTGCACATGGTTATAGTCTCCATGGTGACCGCAATCACAGTTAGAGTGGCCATGGTGACTGTGATCATGGTGACAGTGCTCATGGTGACAGAGCCCATGGTGATAGTTCCAAGGCGGACAGTGCCCATGGTGACAGTTCTAATGGTGGTAGTGCTCATGGTAACATTGCCCATGGTGACATTGCTCATGGTGACAGAGCCCATGGTGACAGGGTCCATTGTTACACTGCCCAATGTGACAGTGCTCTTGGTGACAGTGACTATGGTTACAATGCTCATGGTCACAGTGCCCTTTGTGATGGTGCCCATTGTGACATTCCCATGCCTATAGTCTCCATGGTAACCGCAATCACAGAAATAGTGCCCATGGTGACCGTGCTCATGGTGACAGTGCTCATGGTAACAGTGGCAATGGTGAAAGTGCTCTTGGCGACCGTGCCCATAGTGAGAGTGCCCATGGCGACAGTGCTCATGGTGAGAGTGCCCATGGTGAAACTGCTCATGGTGACAGTACCCATGGTGAGAATGCCCATGGTGACAATGCCCATGGTGAGAATGTCCATTGTGACAGTTCACATGGTTATAATCTCCATGGTGACCGCAATCACGGTAATAGTGCCCATTGTGACCGTTATCATGGTGACAATGCTCATGGTGACAGTGCCCGTGGAAACAGTGCTCATGGTGACAGTGCTCATTGTGATAGTGCTCATGGTGATAGTGCCCATGGCGACTGGGCACATGTTGACAGTGCTCATGGTGACAGTGCCCATGGTGACAGTTCTCATGTTGATATTTCTCATAGTGACAGAGCCCATGGTGATAGTGCTCTTGGTGAGAGTGCCCATGGTGACAGTGCTCATGGTGACAGAGCCCATGGTGATAGGGCCGATTGTGACACTGCCCAATGTGACAGTGCTCATGGTGAAAATGTCCACGGTCACAGTGCTCATGGTCATAGTGCTCCTGGTGATAGTTCCCATTGTGACATTCCCATGCTTAGATTCTCCATGGTAACCGCAACCACGGAAATAGTGCCCATGGTGATCGTGCTCATGGTTACAGTGCTCATGGCGACAGTGCCCATAGTGACAGTTCTCAAGGTGACAGTGCCCATTGTGACAGTGTCCATGTTTATACTGTCCATGGTGACCACATTCACTGTTATAGTGCACACGGTGACCGTGCTCATGGTGGTAGTGCGAATGGTGACACTAACCATGGTGACAGTGGCCACGGTGACAGTGCTCATGGTGATCGTGTCCATGGAGACAGTACTCAGGGTGAAAGTGCCCATGGTGACAGTGCTCATGCTGATAGTGCCCGATGTGAGAGTCCCATGGTTATAATCTCCATGGTCACTGCAATCACGGTAATAGTGCCCATCATAACCGTACCCATGGTGATAGTGCCCATTGTGACAGTCCCATGGTTATAGTCTCCATGGTAACAGCTACCACGGTAATAATGCCCATGGTGACCGTGCTCATGGTGACAGTGCTCATGGTGACAATTCCCATGGTGGCAATGCTCAAGGTAATAGTGCTCATGGTGACTGTGGTCATGGTGACACTGCTCAAGGTGATATTGCCCATGGTGACTGGGCCCATGGTGACAGTGCTCCAGGTGACAGAGCCCATGTTGGCAGTGGCAATGCTGACACTGCCCATGGTGACAGTTCTCATGGTGATATTGCTCATAGTGATAGTTCCCATGGTGACAGTGCCCTTGGTGACAGTTCTCATGGTGACAGTGCTCAAGGATATAGTGCCGATTTTGACAGTCCCATGGTTATAGTCTCCATGGTGACCGCAATCAAGGTAATAGTGCACACGGTGACTGTGCTCATGGTGACAATGGCCATGGTGACAGTGTCCATGGTGACAGTGCTCATGGTGACAGTGCTCATTGTGATAGTGCTCATGGTGATACTGCCCATTGTGACACTGCCCATGGTTATAGTCTCCATGGTGACCGCAATCACAGTAATATTGCCCATGGTGCCCGTGATCTTGGTGACAGTGCTCATGGTGACAGAGCCCATGGTGACATTTCCAATGCTGACAGTGCCCATGGTGACAGTTCTAATGGTGAGAGTGCTCATGGTAACAGTGCCCATGGTGACATTGCTCATGGTGACAGAGCCCATGGTGACAGGGTCCATTGTTACACTGCCCAATGTGACAGTGCTCTTGGTGACAGTGACTATGGTCACAATGCTCATGGTCACAGTGCTCATTGTGATAGTGCCCATTGTGACATTCCCATGCTTATAGTCTCCATGGTAAGTGGAATCACGGAAATAGTGCCCATGGTGACAGTGCTCATGGCGACAGTGCCCATAGTGAGAGTGCCCATGGCGACAGTGCTCATGGTGAGAGTGCCCATGGTGAAACTGCTCATGGTGACAGTACCCATGGTGAGAATGCCCATGGTGACAATGCCCATGGTGAGAATGTCCATTGTGACAGTTCACATGGTTATAATCTCCATGGTGACCGCAATCACGGTAATAGTGCCCATTGTGACCGTTATCATGGTGACAATGCTCATGGTGACAGTGCCCGTGGAAACAGTGCTCATGGTGACAGTGCTCATTGTGATAGTGCTCATGGTGATAGTGCCCATGGCGACTGGGCACATGTTGACAGTGCTCATGGTGACAGTGCCCATGGTGACAGTTCTCATGGTGATATTTCTCATAGTGACAGTGCCCATGGTGATAGTGCTCATGGTGACAGTCCCCAAGGTGACAGTGCTCATGGTGACAGAGCCCATGGTGATAGGGCCGATTGTGACACTCCCCAATGTGACAGTGCTCATGGTGACAATGACCATGGTCACAGTGCTCATGGTCACAGTGCTCCTGGTGATAGTTCCCATTGTGACATTCCCATGCTTAGATTCTCCATGGTAACCGCAACCACGGAAATAGTGTCCATGGTGATCATGCCCATGGTGATCGTGCTCATGGTTACAGTGCTCATGGCGACAGTGCCCATAGTGACAGTTCTCAAGGTGACAGTGCCCATTGTGACAGTGTCCATGTTTATACTGTCCATGGTGACCACATTCACTGTTATAGTGCACACGGTGACCGTGCTCATGGTGATAGTGCGAATGGTGACATTAATCATGGTGACAGTGGCCACGGTGACAGTGCTCATGGTGATCGTGTCCGTGGAGACAGTACTCAGGGTGAAAGTGCCCATGGTGACAGTGCTCATGCTGATAGTGCCCGATGTGAGAGTCCCATGGTTATAATCTCCATGGTCACTGCAATCGCGGTAATAGTGCCCATCATAACCGTACCCATGGTGATAGTGCCCATTGTGACAGTCCCATGGTTATAGTCTCCATGGTAACAGCTACCACGGTAATAATGCCCATGGTGACCGTGCTCATGGTGACAGTGCTCTGTTGACAATTCCCATGGTGACAATGCTCATGGTAATAGTGCTCATGGTGACTGTGGTCATGGTGACAATGCACATGGTAATAGTGTTCATGGTGACTGTGGTCATGGTGACAGTGCCAATGGTGACAGTGCTCATGGTTAAGTGCCCATGGTGACAATGCTCATGCTGATAGTGCTCATGGTGACAGTGCCCATGGTGACAGTTTCCATTGTGACACTGCCCAATGTCACAGTTCTCATGGTGACCAGGCTCACAGTGCTCATGGTGATAGTGCCCATTGTGACATTCCCATCCTTATAGTCTCCAAGGTAACCGCAATCACGGAAATAGTGCCCATGGTGACCGTGCTCATGGTTACAGTGCTCATGGTAACAGTGCCCATGGTGGCAGTGCTCATAGTGACAGTGCTCATGGCGACAGTGCCCATAGTGAGAGTGCCCCTGGAAACAGTGCTCATGGTGATAGTACTCATGGTGACAGTACTCATGGTGACAGTGTTCATGGTGATAGTGCTCATGGTCGCAATGCTCACAGTGAAAGTGCTCTTTGTGAAATATACTGTGGTGACATTACCCATAGTGATATGACCCTTTGTGACACTTTTCACGGTGACAGTTCCCATGGTGACAGTGCCCATGGTGACAGTGTCCATGGTGACAGTGCTCATGGTGACAGTGCTCATGGTGACCGTGCTCACGGAAAGATTGCTCATGGTGACAGTGCTCATTGTGATAGTGCTCATGGTGATACTGCACATTGTGACACTGCCGAGGGTTATAGTCTCCATGGTGACCGCAATCAAAGTGATAGTTCCCATGGGGACTGGGCACATGGTGACAGTGCCCATGGTGACATATCTCATGGTGATATTGTTCATAGTGACAATGCCCATGGTGATAGTTGTCATGGTGACAGTGCCCATGGTGACAGGGCTCATGGTGACAGAGCCCATGGCGACAGGCCCAATTGTGACACTGCCCAATGTGACATGGTCACATTGGTCATGGTCACAGTGCTCCTAATGATAGTTCCCATTGTGACATTCCCATGCTTATATTCTCCATGGTAACTGTAAACACGGAAATAGTGTCCATGGTGATCATGCTCACGGTGACAGTGCTCATGGTGACAGTGCTCATGGCGACAGTGCCCATTGTGACAGTGTCCATGTTTATATTGTCCATGGTGACCGCCATCACTGTTAATGTGCACACGGTGACCGTGCTCATGGTGATAGTGTTAATGGTGACAGTTACCATCGTGACAGTATCCACGGTGACAGTGCTCATAGTGATCGTTTCCATGGTGACAGTGCTCAGTGTGACAGTGCCCATGGTGACTGTGCTCATGCTGATAGTGCCCGATGTGAGAGTCCCCTGCGTATAATCTCCATGGTCACTGCAATCACGGTAATAGTGCCCATCCTAACCATACCCAAGGTGATAGTGCCCATTGTGACAGTCCTATGGTTATAGTTTCCATGGTTACCGCTACCACGGTAATAGTGCCCATGGTGACCATGCTCATGGTAACAGTGCTCATGGTGACAATTCCCATGGTGACAGTCTGCATGGTAATAGTGTTCATGGTTACTGTGGTCATGGTGACAGTGCCAATGGTGACAGTGCTCATCGTTCAGTACCCATGGTGACATTGCTCATGCTGATAGTGCTCATGGTCACAGTGCTCTCGGTGACAGTGCCCATGGTGACAGTTCCCATTGTGACACTGCCCAGTGTGACAGTGCTCATGGTGACAGTGACCATGGTCACAGTGCTCATGGTGATAGTGCCCATGGTGACAGTGCTCATAGTGACAGAGCTCATGGCGACAGTGCCCATAGTCACAATGCTCACAGTGAAAGTGGTCTTTGTGATATATACGGTGGTGACAGTACCCATAGTGATATTATCCTTTGTGACACTTTTCACGGTGACAGTTCCCATGGTGACAGTGCCCAGGGTGACAGTGTCCATGGTGACAGTGCTCATGGTGAGAGTGCTCATGGAAAGATTGCTCATGGTGACAGTGCTCATTGTGATAGTGCTCAAGGTGATACTGCACATTGTGACACTGCCCATGGTTATAGTCTCCATGGTGACCGCAATCAAAGTAATAGTTCCCATGGTGACCGTGATCATGGTGACAGTGCTCATGGTGACAGAGCCCATGGTGACAGTTCCAATGCTGACTGTGCCCATGGCGACACTGATCATGGTGACACTGATCAAAGTGATAGTGCCCATGGTGACTGGGCCCATGGTGACAGTGGCAAGGCTGACAGTGCCCATGATGACAGTTCTCATGGTGATATTGCTCATAGTGACAGTGCCCATGGTGATAGTGCTCATGGTGACAGTTCCCATGGTGACAGTGCTCATGGTGATAGTGTCCATGGTGAAAGTTCTAAGGGTGACAGTGCCCATGGTGACAGTGCTCATGCTGATAGTGCCCGATGTGAGAGTCCCATGGTTATAATCTGAAAGGTCACTGCAATCACGGTAATAGTGCCCATCGTAACCGTACCCATGGTGATAGTGCCCATTGTGACAGTCCCAAGGTTATAGTCTCCATGTTGACCGCTACCACGGGAATAGTGCCCATGGTGACCATGCTCATGGTGACAGTGCTCATGGTGACAATTCCCATGGTGGCAATGCTCAAGGTAATAGTGCTCATGGTGACTGTGGTCATGGTGACACTGCTCAAGGTGATATTGCCCATGGTGACTGGGCCCATGGTGACAGTGCTCCAGGTGACAGAGCCCATGTTGGCAGTGGCAATGCTGACACTGCCCATGGTGACAGTTCTCATGGTGATATTGCTCATAGTGATAGTTCCCATGGTGACAGTGCCCTTGGTGACAGTTCTCATGGTGACAGTGCTCAAGGATATAGTGCCGATTTTGACAGTCCCATGGTTATAGTCTCCATGGTGACCGCAATCAAGGTAATAGTGCACACGGTGACTGTGCTCATGGTGACAATTGTCATGGTGACCGTGCTCATGCTGAGAGTGTTCATGGCGACAGTGTACTTGGTGACAGTGTTCATGGTGACTGTGCTCATCGTCATAATGCTCAAAGTGAAAATGCTCTTAGTGAAATATACTGTGGTGACAGTACCCATAGTGATAGTACCTTTTGTGACACTTTTCACGGTGACAGTTCCCATGGTGACAGTGCCCATGGTGACAGTGTCCATGGTGACAGTGCTCATGGTGATACTGCCTCTTGTGACATTTCCCATGGATATAGTCTCCATGGTGACCGCAATCACAGTAATAGTGCGCATGGTGACTGTGATCATGGTGACAGTGGTCATGCTGACAGAGCCAGGGTCCATTGTTACAATGTCCAATGTGACAGTGCTCATGGTGACAGTGACTATGGTTACAATGCTCATGGTCACAGTGCTCATTGTGATAGTGCCCATTGTGACATTCCCATGCTTATATTCTCCATGGTAACCGCAACCACGGAAATAGTGCCCATGGTGATCGTGCTCATGGTGACAGTACTCATGGTGATATTGTTCATAGTGACAGTGCCCATGGTGATAGTGGTCATGGTGACAGTGCCCATGGTGACAGTGCTCATGGTGACAGAGCCCATGGCGACAGGGCCGATTGTGACACTGCCCAATGTGACAGTGCTCATGGTGACAATGACCATGGTCACAGTGGTCATGGTCACAGTGCTCCTGGTGATAGTTCCCATTGTGACATTCCCATGCTTATATTCTCCATGGTAACCGTAACCACGGAAATAGTGCCCAAGGTGATCGTGCTCATGGTGACAGTGCTCATGGTGACAGTGCCTCTGGTGACAGTGCTCATGGCAACAGTGCCCAAAGTGACAGTACTCATGGTGACAGTGCCCATTGTGACAGTGTCCATGTTTATATTGTCCATGGTGACCGCTTTCACTCTTATAGTGCACACGGTGACCGTGCTCATGGTGATAGTGCTAATGGTGACAATAACCATGGTGACAGTGTCCACGGTGACAGTGCTCATGGTGATAGTGTCCATGGTGATAGTGTCCATGGTGCCAGTGCCCATGGTGACAGTGCTCATGCTGATAGTGCCCGATGTGAGAGTCCCATGCTTATAATCTACATGGTCACTGCCATTATGGTAATAGGGCCCATCGTAACCGTCCCCAGGGTGAGAGTGCCCATTGTGACAGTCCCATGGTTATAGTCTCCATGGTGACCGCTAGCACGGTAATAGTGCCCATGGTGACCGTGCTCATGGTAACAGTGCTCATGGTGACAATACCCATGGTGACAATCCTCATGGTAATAGTGTTCATGGTGACTGTGGTCATGGTGACAGTGCCAATGGTGAAAGTGCTCATCGTTCAGTACCCATGGTGACATTGCTCATGCTGATAGTGCTCATGGTGACAGTGCCCATGGTGACAGTTCCCATTGTGACACTGCCCAGTGTGACAGTGCACATGGTGACAGTGACCATGGTCACAGTGCTCATGGTGATAGTGCCCATGGTGACAGTGCTCATAGTGACAGAGCGCATGGCGACAGTGCCCATAGTCACAATGCTCACAGTGAAAGTGGTCTTTGTGAAATATACGGTGGTGACAGTACCCATAGTGATATTATCCTTTGTGACACTTTTCACGGTGACAGTTCCCATGGTGACAGTGCCCAGGGTGACAGTGTCCATGGTGACAGTGCTCATGGTGACAGTGCTCATGGAAAGATTGCTCATGGTGACAGTGCTCATTGTGATAGTGCTCATGGTGATACTGCACAGTGTGACACTGCCCATGGTTATAGTCTCCATGGTGACCGCAATCAAAGTAATAGTTCCCATGGTGACCGTGATCATAGTGACAGTGTTCATGGTGACAGAGCCCATGGTGACAGTTCCAATGCTGACTGTGCCCATGGCGACACTGATCATGGTGACACTGATCAAGGTGATAGTGCCCATGGTGACAGGGCCCATGGTGACAGTGGCAAGGCTGACAGTGCCCATGATGACAGTTTTCATGGTGATATTGCTCATAGTGACAGTGCCCATGGTGATAGTTCTCATGGTGAGAGTTCCCATGGTAACAGTGCTCATGGTGATAGTGTCCATGGTGACAGTGTTAAGGGTGACAGTGCCCATGGTGACAGTGCTCATGCTGATAGTGCCCGATGTGAGAGTCCCATGGTTATAATCTGAAAGGTCACTGCAATCACGGTAATAGTGCCCATCGTAACCGTACCCATGGTGATAGTGCCCATTGTGACAGTCCCAAGGTTATAGTCTCCATGTTGACCGCTACCACGGGAATAGTGCCCATGGTGACCGTGCTCATGGTGACAGTGCTCATGGTGACAATTCCCATGGTGGCAATGCTCATGGTAATAGTGCTCATGGTGACTGTGGTCATGGTGACACTGCTCAAGGTGATATTGCCCATGGTGACTGGGCCCATGGTGACAGTGCTCCAGGTGACAGACCCCATGTTGACAGTGGCAATGCTGACACTGCCCATGGTGACAGTTCTCATGGTGATATTGCTCATAGTGATAGTTCCCATGGTGACAGTGCCCTTGGTGACAGTTCTCATGGTGACAGTGCTCAAGGATATAGTGCCGATTTTGACAGTCCCATGGTTATAGTCTCCATGGTGACCGCAATCAAGGTAATAGTGCACACGGTGACTGTGCTCATGGTGACAATGGCCATGGTGACCGTGCTCATGCTGAGAGTGTTCATGGTGACAGTGTACTTGGTGAGAGTGGTCATCATCATAATGCTCAAAGTGAAAGTGCTCTTAGTGAAATATACTGTGGTGACAGTACCCATACTGATAGTACCCTTTGTGACACTTTTCACGGTGACAGTTCCCATGGTGACAGTGTCCATGGTGACAGTGTCCATGGTGACAGGGCTCACGGTGATACTGCCTCTTGTGACACTGCCCATGGTTATAGTCTCCATGGTGACCGCAATCACAGTAATAGTGCGCATGGTGACTGTGATCATGGTGACAGTGGTCATGCTGACAGAGCCCATGGTGACAGTTCCAATGCTGACAGTGCCAATGGTGACAGTGCCCATGGTGACAGTGCTCATGGTGACAGAGCCCATGGTGATAGGGCCGATTGTGACACTGCCCAATGTGACAGTGCTCATGGTGACAATGACCATGGTCACAGTGATCATGGTCACAGTGCTCCTGGTGATAGTTCCCATTGTGACATTCCCATGCTTAGATTCTCCATGGTAACCGCAACCACGGAAATAGTGCCCATGGTGATCGTGCTCATGGTTACAGTGCTCATGGCGACAGTGCCCATAGTGACAGTTCTCAAGGTGACAGTGCCCATTGTGACAGTGTCCATGTTTATACTGTCCATGGTGACCACATTCACTGTTATAGTGCACACGGTGACCGTGCTCATGGTGGTAGTGCAAATGGTGACACTAACCATGGTGACAGTGGCCACGGTGACAGTGCTCATGGTGATCGTGTCCATGGAGACAGTACTCAGGGTGAAAGTGCCCATGGTGACAGTGCTCATGCTGATAGTGCCCGGTGTGAGAGTCCCATGGTTATAATCTCCATGGTCACTGCAATCACGGTAATAGTGCCCATCGTAACCGTACCCATGGTGATAGTGCCCATTGTGACAGTCCCATGGTTATAGTCTCCATGGTAACCGCTACCACGGTAATAATGCCCATGGTGACCGTGCTCATGGTGACAGTGCTCTGTTGACAATTCCCATGGTGACAATGCTCATGGTAATAGTGCTCATGGTGACTGTGGTCATGGTGACAATGCACATGGTAATAGTGTTCATGGTGACTGTGGTCATGGTGACAGTGCCAATGGTGACAGTGCTCATGGTTAAGTGGCCATGGTGACATTGCTCATGCTGATAGTGCTCATGGTGACAGTGCCCATGGTGACAGTTTCCATTGTGACACTGCCCAATGTCACAGTGCTCATGGTGACAGTGACCAGGCTCACAGTGCTCATGGTGATAGTGCCCATTGTGACATTCCCATGCTTATAGTCTCCATGGTAAGTGGAATCACGAAAATAGTGCCCATGGTGACAGTGCTCATGGCGACAGTGCCCATAGTGAGAGTGCCCATGGCGACAGTGCCCATGGCAACAGTGCTCATGGTGATAGTGCCCATGGTGAAACTGCTCATGGTGATAGTACCCATGATTGAGAATGCCCATGGTGACAATGCCCATGGTGAAAGTGTCCATGGTGACAGTGCTCATGGTGATACTGCCTCTTGTGACACTGCACATGGTTATAGTCTCCATGGTGACCGCAATCACAGTTAGAGTGGCCATGGTGACTGTGATCATGGTGACAGTGCTCATGGTGACAGAGCCCATGGTGATAGTTCCAAGGCGGACAGTGCCCATGGTGACAGTTCTAATGGTGGTAGTGCTCATGGTAACATTGCCCATGGTGACATTGCTCATGGTGACAGAGCCCATGGTGACAGGGTCCATTGTTACACTGCCCAATGTGACAGTGCTCTTGGTGACAGTGACTATGGTTACAATGCTCATGGTCACAGTGCCCTTTGTGATGGTGCCCATTGTGACATTCCCATGCCTATAGTCTCCATGGTAACCGCAATCACAGAAATAGTGCCCATGGTGACCGTGCTCATGGTGACAGTGCTCATGGTAACAGTGGCAATGGTGAAAGTGCTCTTGGCGACCGTGCCCATAGTGAGAGTGCCCCTGTCAACAGTGTTCATGGTGATAGTGCCCATAGTGACAGTATTCATGGTGACAGTGCTCATGGTCACAATGCTCACAGTGCAAGTGCTTTTAGTGAAATATACTGTGGTGACAGTACCCATAGTGATAGTACCCTTTGTGACCCTTTTCACGGTGACAGTTCCCATGGTGACAGTGCCCATGGTGACAGTGTCCATGGTGACAGTGCTCATGGTGACAGTGCCCATGGTGAGAGTTCCAATGATGACAATGCATTTGGTGACAGTTCTCATGGTGATAGTGCTCATGGTCACAGTGCCCATGGCGAAAGTGCTCATGGTGACCATGCTCAAGTTGATAGTGCCCATGGTAAATGGGCCCAAGGTGACAGTGCTCATGGTGACAGCGGCAATGCTGACAGTGCCCATGGTGACAGTTCTGATGGTGACAGAGCCCATGGTGACAGTGCTCATGGTGAGAGTGTTCATGGAGCCAGTGTACTTTCTCACAGTGTTCAAGGTGCCCGTGCTCATGGTCACAATACTCACAGTGATAATGCTCTTAGTGAAATATACCATGCTGATAGTACGCATGGTAATAGTACCCATTGAGACAGAGTTCACGGTGACAGTTCCCTTGGTGAGAGGGCTCATGGTGACAGTGCCCATGGTAACAGTGCTCATGGTGACAGTGCTAATGGTGATAGTTCTCGTGATAAAGCCCTTTGTGAGAGTGCCGATGGTTATAGTCACCATGGTGACCGCAATCTCGGTGAAAATGCCCATGGAGACCATGCTCATGGTGATAGTGCTCATGGTAATAGTACCAATGGTGACGGTTCCCAAGGTGACAGTGCTCATGGTGACATTACCCATGGTTATATTGCCTACGGTGACAGTGCCCATGGTGACAATTATCACAGTGATAGTTCCCCTTTTGATAGTGCTCATGGTTAGAGTGCTCATGGTGACAGTGCCCACGGTGACAGTGCTCATGGTGAGAGTGCCCGTTGTGACAGTGTCCATGGTTATATTCACCATGTTGACCGCAATCATGGTAATAGTGCCCGTGGTGACAATGCCCATGGTGACAGTGCTCGTGGTGACAGTGCCCATGGAAACAGTGCTCATGGGGAGTGTGTTCATGGTGATAGTGCTCATGGTCACAATGCTCACAGTGAAAGTGCTCTTTGTGAAATATACTGTGGTGACAGTACCCATAGTGATATTATCGTTTGTGACACTTTTCACGGTGACAGTTCCCATGGTGACAGTGCCCATTGAGACAATGCTCATGGTAATAGTGCTCATGGTGACTGTGGTCATGGTGACAGTGCCAATGGTGACAGTGCTCCTCGTTCAGTGCCCATGGTGACATTGCTCATGCTGACAGTGCTCATGGTGACAGTGCTCTTGGTGACAGTTCCCATGGTGACAGTTCCCATTGTGACACTGCCCAATGTGACAGTGCTCATGGTAACAGTGTCCATGGTCACAGTGCTCATGGTCACAGTGCTCATTGGGGATAGTGCCCATTGTGACATTCCCATGTATATACTCTCCATGATAACCACAGTCACCGAAATAGGGCCCATGGTGACCATGCTCATGGTGACAGTTCTCATGGCAACAGTGCCCATGGTGATAGTACTCACAGGGACAGTGCTCATGGCGACAGTTCCCATAGTGAGAGTTCCCCTGGCAACAGTGCTCATGGTGATAGTGCCCATGGTGACAGTACTCATGGTGAAACTGTTCATGGTGATAGTGCGCATGGTCACAATGCTGACAGTGAAAGTGCTCTTAGTGAAATATACTGTGGTGACATTACCCATAGTGATAGTACCCTTTGTGACTCTTTTCACGGTGACAGTTCCCATGGTGACAGTGCCCATGGTGACAGTGTCCATGGTGACAGTGCTCATGGTGACAGTGCTCATTGTGATAGTGCTCATGGTGATACTGCCCATTGTGACACTGCCCATGGTTATAGTCTCCATGGTGACCGCAATCACAGTAATATTGCCCATGGTGCCCGTGATCATGGTGACAGTGCTCATGGTGACAGAGCACATGGTGACAGTTCCAATGCTGACAGTGCCCATGGTGACAGTTCTAATGGTGAGAGTGCTCATGGTAACAGTGCCCATGGTGACATTGCTCATGGTGACAGAGCCCATGGTGACAGGGTCCATTGTTACACTGCCCAATGTGACAGTGCTCTTGGTGACAGTGACTATGGTCACAATGCTCATGGTCACAGTGCTCATTGTGATAGTGCCCATTGTGACATTCCCATGCTTATAGTCTCCATGGTAAGTGGAATCACGGAAATAGTGCCCATGGTGACAGTGCTCATTGCGACAGTGCCCATAGTGAGAGTGCCCATGGCGACAGTGCTCATGGTGAGAGTGCCCATGGTGAAACTGCTCATGGTGACAGTACCCATGGTGAGAATGCCCATGGTGACAATGCCCATGGTGAGAATGTCCATTGTGACAGTTCACATGGTTATAATCTCCATGGTGACCGCAATCACGGTAATAGTGCCCATTGTGACCGTTATCATGGTGACAATGCTCATGGTGACAGTGCCCGTGGAAACAGTGCTCATGGTGACAGTGCTCATTGTGATAGTGCTCATGGTGATAGTGCCCATGGCGACTGGGCACATGTTGACAGTGCTCATGGTGACAGTGCCCATGGTGACTGTTCTCATGGTGATATTTCTCATAGTGACAGTGCCCATGGTGATAGTGCTCTTGGTGAGAGTGCCCATGGTGACAGTGCTCATGGTGACAGAGCCCATGGTGATAGGGCCGATTGTGACACTGCCCAATGTGACAGTGCTCATGGTGAAAATGTCCATCGTCACAGTGCTCATGGTCATAGTGCTCCTGGTGATAGTTCCCATTGTGACATTCCCATGCTTAGATTCTCCATGGTAACCGCAACCACGGAAATAGTGCCCATGGTGATCGTGCTCATGGTTACAGTGCTCATGGCGACAGTGCCCATAGTGACAGTTCTCAAGGTGACAGTGCCCATTGTGACAGTGTCCATGTTTATACTGTCCATGGTGACCACATTCACTGTTATAGTGCACACGGTGACCGTGCTCATGGTGATAGTGCGAATGGTGACATTAACCATGGTGACAGTGGCCACGGTGACAGTGCTCATGGTGATCGTGTCCATGGAGACAGTACTCAGGGTGAAAGTGCCCATGGTGACAGTGCTCATGCTGATAGTGCCCGATGTGAGAGTCCCATGGTTATAATCTCCATGGTCACTGCAATCACGGTAATAGTGCCCATCATAACCGTACCCATGGTGATATTGCCCATTGTGACAGTCCCATGGTTATAGTCTCCATGGTAACAGCTACCACGGTAATAATGCCCATGGTGACCGTGCTCATGGTGACAGTGCTCTGTTGACAATTCCCATGGTGACAATGCTCATGGTAATAGTGCTCATGGTGACTGTGGTCATGGTGACAATGCACATGGTAATAGTGTTCATGCTGACTGTGGTCATGGTGACAGTGCCAATGGTGACAGTGCTCATGGTTAAGTGCCCCTGGTGACAATGCTCATGCTGATAGTGCTCATGGTGACAGTGCCCATGGTGACAGTTTCCATTGTGACACTGCCCAATGTCACAGTTCTCATGGTGAGAGTGACCAGGCTCACAGTGCTCATGGTGATAGTGCCCATTGTGACATTCCCATCCTTATAGTCTCCACGGTAACCGCAATCACGGAAATAGTGCCCATGGTGACCGTGCTCATGGTGACAGTGCTCATGGTAACAGTGCCCATGGTGGCAGTGCTCATAGTGACAGTGCTCATGGCGACAGTGCCCATAGTGAGAGTGCCCCTGGAAACAGTGCTCATGGTGATAGTACTCATGGTGACAGTACTCATGGTGACAGTGTTCATGGTGATAGTGCTCATGGTCGCAATGCTCACAGTGAAAGTGCTCTTTGTGAAATATACTGTGGTGACATTACCCATAGTGATATGACCCTTTGTGACACTTTTCACGGTGACAGTTCCCATGGTGACAGTGCCCATGGTGACAGTGTCCATGGTGACAGTGCTCATGGTGACAGTGCTCATGGTGACCGTGCTCATGGAAAGATTGCTCATGGTGACAGTGCTCATTGTGATAGTGCTCATGGTGACACTGCACATTGTGACACTGCCGAGGGTTATAGTCTCCATGGTGACCGCAATCAAAGTGATAGTTCCCATGGGGACTGGGCACATGGTGACAGTGCCCATGGTGACATTTCTCATGGTGATATTGTTCATAGTGACAATGCCCATGGTGATAGTTGTCATGGTGACAGTGCCCATGGTGACAGTGCTCATGGTGACAGAGCCCATGGCGACAGGCTCGATTGTGACACTGCCCAATGTGACATGGTCACATTGGTCATGGTCACAGTGCTCCTAGTGATACTTCCCATTGTGACATTCCCATGCTTATATTCTCCATGGTAACTGTAACCACGGAAATAGTGTCCATGGTGATCGTGCTCATGGTTACAGTGCTCATGGTGACAGTGCTCATGGCGACAGTGCCCATAGTGACAGTGCTCATGGCGACAGTGCCCATTGTGACAGTGTCCATGTTTATATTGTCCATGGTGACCGCCATCACTGTTAGAGTGCACACGGTGACTGTGCTCAAGGTGATAGTGTTAATGGTGACAGTTACCATCGTGACAGTATCCACGGTGACAGTGCTCATAGTGATCGTTTCCATGGTGACAGTGCTCAGTGTGACAGTGCCCATGGTGACTGTGCTCATGCTGATAGTGCCCGATGTGAGAGTCCCCTGCGTATAATCTCCAGGGTCACTGCAATCACGGTAATAGTGCCCATCGTAACCATACCCATGGTGATAGTGCCCATTGTGACAGTCCTATGGTTATAGTCTCCATGGTTACCGCTACCACGGTAATAGTGCCCATGGTGACCATGCTCATGGTAACAGTGCTCATGGTGACAATTCCCATGGTGACAGTCCTCATGGTAATAGTGTTCATGGTGACTGTGGTCATGGTGACAGTGCCAATGGTGACAGTGCTCATCGTTCAGTACCCATGGTGACATTGCTCATGCTGATAGTGCTCATGGTGACAGTGCTCTCGGTGACAGTGCCCATGGTGACAGTTCCCATTGTGACACTGCCCAGTGTGACAGTGCTCATGGTGACAGTGACCATGGTCACAGTGCTCATGGTGATAGTGCCCATGGTGACAGTGCTCATAGTGACAGAGCGCATGGCGACAGTGCCCATAGTCACAATGCTCACAGTGAAAGTGGTCTTTGTGAAATATACGGTGGTGACAGTACCCATAGTGATATTATCCTTTGTGACACTTTTCACGGTGACAGTTCCCATGGTGACAGTGCCCAGGGTGACAGTGTCCATGGTGACAGTGCTCGTGGTGAGAGTGCTCATGGAAAGATTGCTCATGGTGACAGTGCTCATTGTGATAGTGCTCATGGTGATACTGCACATTGTGACACTGCCCATGGTTATAGTCTCCATGGTGACCGCAATCAAAGTAATAGTTCCCTTGGTGACCGTGTTCATGGTGACAGTGCTCATGGTGACAGAGCCCATGGTGACAGTTCCAATGCTGACTGTGCCCATGGCGACACTGATCATGGTGACACTGATCAAGGTGATAGTGCCCATGGTGACTGGGCCCATGGTGACAGTGGCAAGGCTGACAGTGCCCATGATGACAGTTCTCATGGTGATATTGCTCATAGTGACAGTGCCCATGGTGATAGTGCTCATGGTGACTGTTCCCATGGTGACAGTGCTCATGGTGATAGTGTCCATGGTGAAAGTGCTAAGGGTGACAGTGCCAATGGTGACAGTGCTCATGCTGATAGTGCCCGATGTGAGAGTCCCATGGTTATAATCTGAAAGGTCACTGCAATCACGGTAATAGTGCCCATCGTAACCGTACCCATGGTGATAGTGCCCATTGTGACAGTCCCAAGGTTATAGTCTCCATGTTGACCGCTACCACGGGAATAGTGCCCATGGTGACCGTGCTCATGGTGACAGTGCTCATGGTGACAATTCCCATGGTGGCAATTCTCATGGTAATAGTGCTCATGGTGACTGTGGTCATGGTGACACTGCTCAAGGTGATATTGCCCATGGTGACTGGGCCCATGGTGACAGTGCTCCAGGTGACAGAGCCCATGTTGGCAGTGGCAATGCTGACACTGCCCATGGTGACAGTTCTCATGGTGATATTGCTCATAGTGATATTTCCCATGGTGACAGTGCCCTTGGTGACAGTTCTCATGGTGACAGTGCTCAAGGATATAGTGCCGATTTTGACAGTCCCATGGTTATAGTCTCCATGGTGACTGCAATCAAGGTAATAGTGCACACGGTGACTGTGCTCATGGTGACAATGGTCATGGTGACCGTGCTCATGCTGAGAGTGTTCATGGCGACAGTGTACTTGGTGACAGTGTTCATGGTGACTGTGCTCATCGTCATAATGCTCAAAGTGAAAGTGCTCTTAGTGAAATATACTGTGGTGACAGTACCCATAGTGATAGTACCCTTTGTGACACTTTTCACGGTGACAGTTCCCATGGTGACAGTGCCCATGGTGACAGTGTCCATGGTGACAGTGCTCATGGTGATACTGCCTCTTGTGACACTGCCCATGGATATAGTCTCCATGGTGACCGCAATCACAGTAATAGTGCGCATGGTGACTGTGATCATGGTGACAGTGGTCATGCTGACAGAGCCAGGGTCCATTGTTACAATGCCCAATGTGACAGTGCTCATGGTGACAGTGACTATGGTTACAATGCTCATGGTCACAGTGCTCATTGTGATAGTGCCCATTGTGACATTCCCATGCTTATAGTCTCCATGGTAACCACAGTCATGGAAATAGTGCCCATGGTGACAGTGCTCATGGAGACAGTGCCCATAGTGAGAGTGCCCATGGCGACAGTGCCCATGGCAACAGTGCTCATGGTGACAGTACCCAAGGTGAAAATGCCCATGGTGACAATGCCCATGGTGACCGTGTCCATTGTGACAGTTCACATGGTTATAATCTCATTGGTGACCGCAATCACGGTAATAGTGCCCATTGTGACCGTTATCATGGTGACAATGCTCACGGTGACAGTGCCCATGGAAACAGTGCTCATGGTGACAGAGATCATTGTAATATTGCTCATGGTGATACTGCCCATGGTGACTGGGCACATGGTGACAGTGCTCATGGTGACAGTGGCAATGCTGACAGTGCCGAAGGAGACAGTTCTCATGGTAATATTGCTCATAGTGACAGTGCCCATGGTGAAAGTGCTCATGGTGACAGAGCCCATGGTGATAGGGCCGATTGTGACACTGCCCAATGTGACAGTGCTCATGGTGACAATGACCGTGGTCAGAGTGCTCCTGGTGATATTTCCCAGTGTGACATTCCCATGCTTATATTCTCCATGGTAACCGCAACCACGGAAATAGTGCCCATGGTGATCGTGCTCATGGTGACAGTACTCATGGTGATATTGTTCATAGTGACAGTGCCCATGGTGATAGTGGTCATGGTGACAGTGCCCATGGTGACAGTGCTCATGGTGACAGAGCCCATGGAGACAGGGCCGATTGTGACACTGCCCAATGTGACAGTGCTCATGGTGACAATGACCATGGTCACAGTGGTCATGGTCACAGTGCTCCTGGTGATAGTTCCCATTGTGACATTCCCATGCTTATATTCTCCATGGTAACCGTAACCACGGAAATAGTGCCCAAGGTGATCGTGCTCATGGTGACAGTGCTCATGGTGACAGTGCCTCTGGTGACAGTGCTCATGGCAACAGTGCCCAAAGTGACAGTACTCATGGTGACAGTGCCCATTGTGACAGTGTCCATGTTTATATTGTCCATGGTGACCGCTTTCACTCTTATAGTGCACACGGTGACCGTGCTCATGGTGATAGTGCTAATGGTGACAATAACCATGGTGACAGTGTCCACAGTGACAGTGCTCATTGTCATAGTGTCCATGGTGATAGTGTCCATGGTGCCAGTGCCCTTGGTGACAGTGCTCATGCTGATAGTGCCCGATGGGAGAGTCGCATGCTTATAATCTACATGGTCACTGCCATCACGGTAATAGGGCCCCTCGTAACCGTCCCCAGGGTGATAGTGCCCATTGTGACAGTCCCATGGTTATAGTCTCCATGGTGACCGCTACCACGGTAATAGTGCCCATGGTGACCGTGCTCATGGTAACAGTGCTCATGGTGACAATTCCCATGGTGACAATCCTCATGGTAATAGTGTTCATGGTGACTGTGGTCATGGTGATAGTGCCAATGGTGACAGTGCTCATCGTTCAGTACCCATGGTGACATTGCTCATGCTGATAGTGCTCATGGTGACAGTGTCCATGGTGACAGTTCCCATTGTGACACTGCCCAGTGTGACAGTGCTCATGGTGACAGTGACCATGGTCACAGTGCTCATGGTGATAGTGCCCATGGTGACAGTGCTCATAGTGACAGAGCGCATGGCGACAGTGCCCATAGTCACAATGCTCACAGTGAAAGTGGTCTTTGTGAAATATACGGTGGTGACAGTACCCATAGTGATATTATCCTTTGTGACACTTTTCACGGTGACAGTTCCCATGGTGACAGTGCCCAGGGTGACAGTGTCCACGGTGACAGTGCTCATGGTGAGAGTGCTCATGGAAAGATTGCTCATGGTGACAGTGCTCATTGTGATAGTGCTCATGGTGATACTGCACATTGTGACACTGCCCATGGTTATAGTCTCCATGGTGACCGCAATCAAAGTAATAGTTCCCATGGTGACCGTGATCATGGTGACAGTGCTCATGGTGACAGAGCCCATGGTGACAGTTCCAATGCTGACTGTGCCCATGGCGACACTGATCATGGTGACACTGATCAAGGTGATAGTGCCCATGGTGACTGGGCCCATGGTAACAGTGGCAAGGCTGACAGTGCCCATGATGACAGTTCTTATGGTGATATTGCTCATAGTGACAGTGCCCATGGTGATAGTGCTCATGGTGACAGTTCCCATGGTGACAGTGCTCATGGTGATAGTGTCCATGGTGAAAGTGCTAAGGGTGACAGTGCCCATGGTGACAGTGCTCATGCTGATAGTGCCCGATGTGAGAGTCCCATGGTTATAATCTGAAAGGTCACTGCAATCACGGTAATAGTGCCCATCGTAACCGTACCCATGGTGATAGTGCCCATTGTGACAGTCCCAAGGTTATAGTCTCCATGTTGACCGCTACCACGGGAATAGTGCCATGGTGACCATGCTCATGGTGACAGTGCTCATGGTGACAATTCCCATGGTGGCAATGCTCAAGGTAATAGTGCTCATGGTGACTGTGGTCATGGTGACACTGCTCAAGGTGATATTGCCCATGGTGACTGGGCCCATGGTGACAGTGCTCCAGGTGACAGAGCCCATGTTGGCAGTGGCAATGCTGACACTGCCCATGGTGACAGTTCTCATGGTGATATTGCTCATAGTGATAGTTCCCATGGTGACAGTGCCCTTGGTGACAGTTCTCATGGTGACAGTGCTCAAGGATATAGTGCCGATTTTGACAGTCCCATGGTTATAGTCTCCATGGTGACCGCAATCAAGGTAATAGTGCACACGGTGACTGTGCTCATGGTGACAATTGTCATGGTGACCGTGCTCATGCTGAGAGTGTTCATGGCGACAGTGTACTTGGTGACAGTGTTCATGGTGACTGTGCTCATCGTCATAATGCTCAAAGTGAAAGTGCTCTTAGTGAAATATACTGTGGTGACAGTACCCATAGTGATAGTACCCTTTGTGACACTTTTCACGGTGAAAGTTCCCATGGTGACAGTGCCCATGGTGACAGTGTCCATGGTGACAATGCTCATGGTGATACTGCCTCTTGTGACACTGCCCATGGATATAGTCTCCATGGTGACCGCAATCACAGTAATAGTGCGCATGGTGACTGTGATCATGGTGACAGTGGTCATGCTGACAGAGCCAGGGTCCATTGTTACAATGCCCAATGTGACAGTGCTCATGGTGACAGTGACTATGGTTACAATGCTCATGGTCACAGTGCTCATTGTGATAGTGCCCATTGTGACATTCCCATGCTTATAGTCTCCATGGTAACCACAGTCATGGAAATAGTGCCCATGGGGACAGTGCTCATGGAGACAGTGCCCATAGTGAGAGTGCCCATGGCGACAGTGCCCATGGCAACAGTGCTCATGGTGATAGTCCCCATGGTGAACCTGCTCATGGTGACAGTACCCAAGGTGAAAATGCCCATGGTGACAATGCCCATGGTGACCGTGTCCATTGTGACAGTTCACATGGTTATAATCTCCATGGTGACCGCAATCACGGTAATAGTGCCCATTGTGACCGTTATCATGGTGACACTGCTCATGGTGACAGTGCCCATGGAAACAGTGCTCATGGTGACAGTGCTCATTGTGATAGTGCTCATGGTGATAGTGCCCATGGTGACTGGGCACATGGTGACAGTGCTCATGGTGACAGTGCCCATGGTGACAGTGCTCATGGTGACAGAGCTCATGGTGATAGGGCCGATTGTGACACTGCCCAATGTGACAGTGCTCATGGTGAAAATGACCATGGTCACAGTGCTCATGGTCACAGTGCTCCTGGTGATAGTTCCCATTGTGACATTCCCATGCTTATATTCTCCATGGTAACCGTAACCACGGAAATAGTGCCCAAGTTGATCGTGCTCATAGTGACAGTGCCCATGGTGATAGTGGTCATGGTGACAGTGCCCATGGTGACAGTGCTCATGGTGACAGAGCCCATGGCGACAGGGCCGATTGTGACACTGCCCAATGTGACAGTGCTCATGGTGGCAATGACCATGGTCACAGTGGTCATGGTCACAGTGCTCCTGGTGATAGTTCCCATTGTGACATTCCCATGCTTATATTCTCCATGGTAACCGTAACCACGGAAATAGTGCCCACGGTGATCATGCTCATGGTGACAGTGCTCATGGTGACAGTGCCTCTGGTGACAGTGCTCATGGCAACAGTGCCCAAAGTGACAGTACTCATGGTGACAGTGCCCATTGTGACAGTGTCCATGTTTATATTGTCCATGGTGACCGCTTTCACTCTTATAGTGCACACGGTGACCGTGCTCATGGTGATAGTGCTAATGGTGACAATAACAATGGTGACAGTGTTCACGGTGAAAGTGCTCATGGTGATAGTGTCCATGGTGACAGTGCTCAGGGTGCCAGTGCCCATGGTGACAGTGCTCATGCTGATAGTGCCCAATGTGAGAGTCCCATGCTTATAATCTACATGGTCACTGCCATCACGGTAATAGGGCCCATTGTGACCGTCCCCAGGGTGATAGTGCCCATTGTGACAGTCCCATGGTTATAGTCTCCATGGTGACCGCTACCACGGTAATAGTGCCCATGGTGACCGTGCTCATGGTAACAGTGCTCATGGTGACAATTCCCATGGTGACAATCCTCATGGTAATAGTGTTCATGGTGACTGTGGTCATGGTGACAGTGCCAATGGTGAAAGTGCTCATCGTTCAGTACCCATGGTGACATTGCTCATGCTGATAGTGCTCATGGTGACAGTGCCCATGGTGACAGTTCCCATTGTGACACTGCCCAGTGTGACAGTGCTCATGGTGACAGTGACCATGGTCACAGTGCTCATGGTGATAGTGCCCATGGTGACAGTGCTCATAGTGACAGAGCGCATGGCGACAGTGCCCATAGTCACAATGCTCACAGTGAAAGTGGTCTTTGCGAAATATACAGTGGTGAGAGTACCCATAGTGATATTATCCTTTGTGACACTTTTCACGGTGACAGTTCCCATGGTGACAGTGCCCAGGGTGACAGTGTCCATGGTGACAGTGCTCATGGTGACAGTGCTCATGGAAAGATTGCTCATGGTGACAGTGCTCATTGTGATAGTGCTCATGGTGATACTGCACAGTGTGACACTGCCCATGGTTATAGTCTCCATGGTGACCGCAATCAAAGTAATAGTTCCCATGGTGACCTTGATCATGGTGACAGTGTTCATGGTGACAGAGCCCATGGTGACAGTTCCAATGCTGACTGTGCCCATGGCGACACTGATCATGGTGACACTGATCAAGGTGATAGTGCCCATGGTGACAGGGCCCATGGTGACAGTGGCAAGGCTGACAGTGCCCATGATGACAGTTCTCATGGTGATATTGCTCATAGTGACAGTGCCCATGGTGATAGTGCTCATGGTGACAGTTCCCATGGTAACAGTGCTCATGGTGATAGTGTCCATGGTGACAGTGCTAAGGGTGACAGTGCCCATGGTGACAGTGCTCATGCTGATAGTGCCCGATGTGAGAGTCCCATGGTTATAATCTGAAAGGTCACTGCAATCACGGTAATAGTGCCCATCGTAACCGTACCCATGGTGATAGTGCCCATTGTGACAGTCCCAAGGTTATAGTCTCCATGTTGACCGCTACCACGGGAATAGTGCCCATGGTGACCGTGCTCATGGTGACAGTGCTCTTGGTGACAATTCCCATGGTGGCAATGCTCATGGTAATAGTGCTCATGGTGACTGTGGTCATGGTGACACTGCTCAAGGTGATATTGCCCATGGTGACTGGGCCCATGGTGACAGTGCTCCAGGTGACAGACCCCATGTTGACAGTGGCAATGCTGACACTGCCCATGGTGACAGTTCTCATGGTGATATTGCTCATAGTGATAGTTCCCATGGTGACAGTGCCCTTGGTGACAGTTCTCATGGTGACAGTGCTCAAGGATATAGTGCCGATTTTGACAGTCCCATGGTTATAGTCTCCATGGTGACCGCAATCAAGGTAATAGTGCACACGGTGACTGTGCTCATGGTGACAATGGCCATGGTGACCGTGCTCATGCTGAGAGTGTTCATGGTGACAGTGTACTTGGTGAGAGTGCTCATCATCATAATGCTCAAAGTGAAAGTGCTCTTAGTGAAATATACTGTGGTGACAGTACCCATAGTGATAGTACCCTTTGTGACACTTTTCACGGTGAGAGTTCCCATGGTGACAGTGTCCATGGTGACAGTGTCCATGGTGACAGTGCTCATGGTGATACTGCCTCTTGTGACACTGCCCATGGTTATAGTCTCCATGGTGACCGCAATCACAGTAATAGTGCGCATGGTGACTGTGATCATGGTGACAGTGGTCATGCTGACAGAGCCCATGGTGACAGTTCCAATGCTGACAGTGCCAATGGTGACAGTGCCCATGGTGACAGTGCTCATGGTGACAGAGCCCATGGTGATAGGGCCGATTGTGACACTGCCCAATGTGACAGTGCTCATGGTGACAATGACCATGGTCACAGTGATCATGGTCACAGTGCTACTGGTGATAGTTCCCATTGTGACATTCCCATGCTTAGATTCTCCATGGTAACCGCAACCACGGAAAAAGTGCCCATGGTGATCGTGCTCATGGTTACAGTGCTCATGGCGACAGTGCCCATAGTGACAGTTCTCAAGGTGACAGTGCCCATTGTGACAGTGTCCATGTTTATACTGTCCATGGTGACCACATTCACTGTTATAGTGCACACGGTGACCGTGCTCATGGTGGTAGTGCGAATGGTGACACTAACCATGGTGACAGTGGCCACGGTGACAGTGCTCATGGTGATCGTGTCCATGGAGACAGTACTCAGGGTGAAAGTGCCCATGGTGACAGTGCTCATGCTGATAGTGCCCGGTGTGAGAGTCCCATGGTTATAATCTCCATGGTCACTGCAATCACGGTAATAGTGCCCATCGTAACCGTACCCATGGTGATAGTGCCCATTGTGACAGTCCCATGGTTATAGTCTCCATGGTAACCGCTACCACGGTAATAGTGCCCATGGTGACTGTGCTCATGGTGACAGTGCTCTGTTGACAATTCCCATGGTGACAATGCTCATGGTAATAGTGCTCATGGTGACTGTGGTCATGGTGACAATGCACATGGTAATAGTGTTCATGGTGACTGTGGTCATGGTGACAGTGCCAATGGTGACAGTGCTCATGGTTAAGTGGCCATGGTGACATTGCTCATGCTGATAGTGCTCATGGTGACAGTGCCCATGGTGACAGTTTCCATTGTGACACTGCCCAATGTCACAGTGCTCATGGTGACAGTGACCAGGCTCACAGTGCTCATGGTGATAGTGCCCATTGTGACATTCCCATGCTTATAGTCTCCATGGTAAGTGGAATCACGGAAATAGTGCCCATGGTGTCAGTGCTCATGGCGACAGTGCCCATAGTGAGAGTGCCCATGGCGACAGTGCCCATGGCAACAGTCCTCATGGTGATAGTGCCCATGGTGAAACTGCTCATGGTGATAGTACCCATGATTGAGAATGCCCATGGTGACAATGCCCATGGTGAAAGTGTCCATGGTGACAGTGCTCATGGTGATACTGCCTCTTGTGACACTGCACATGGTTATAGTCTCCATGGTGACCGCAATCACAGTTAGAGTGGCCATGGTGACTGTGATCATGGTGACAGTGCTCATGGTGACAGAGCCCATGGTGATAGTTCCAAGGCGGACAGTGCCCATGGTGACAGTTCTAATGGTGGTAGTGCTCATGGTAACATTGCCCATGGTGACATTGCTCATGGTGACAGAGCCCATGGTGACAGGGTCCATTGTTACACTGCCCAATGTGACAGTGCTCTTGGTGACAGTGACTATGGTTACAATGCTCATGGTCACAGTGCCCTTTGTGATGGTGCCCATTGTGACATTCCCATGCCTATAGTCTCCATGGTAACCGCAATCACAGAAATAGTGCCCATGGTGACCGTGCTCATGGTGACAGTGCTCATGGTAACAGTGGCAATGGTGAAAGTGCTCTTGGCGACCGTGCCCATAGTGAGAGTGCCCATGGCGACAGTGCTCATGGTGAGAGTGCCCATGGTGAAACTGCTCATGGTGACAGTACCCATGGTGAGAATGCCCATGGTGACAATGCCCATGGTGAGAATGTCCATTGTGACAGTTCACATGGTTATAATCTCCATGGTGACCGCAATCACGGTAATAGTGCCCATTGTGACCGTTATCATGGTGACAATGCTCATGGTGACAGTGCCCGTGGAAACAGTGCTCATGGTGACAGTGCTCATTGTGATAGTGCTCATGGTGATAGTGCCCATGGCGACTGGGCACATGTTGACAGTGCTCATGGTGACAGTGCCCATGGTGACAGTTCTCATGTTGATATTTCTCATAGTGACAGAGCCCATGGTGATAGTGCTCTTGGTGAGAGTGCCCATGGTGACAGTGCTCATGGTGACAGAGCCCATGGTGATAGGGCCGATTGTGACACTGCCCAATGTGACAGTGCTCATGGTGAAAATGTCCACGGTCACAGTGCTCATGGTCATAGTGCTCCTGGTGATAGTTCCCATTGTGACATTCCCATGCTTAGATTCTCCATGGTAACCGCAACCACGGAAATAGTGCCCATGGTGATCGTGCTCATGGTTACAGTGCTCATGGCGACAGTGCCCATAGTGACAGTTCTCAAGGTGACAGTGCCCATTGTGACAGTGTCCATGTTTATACTGTCCATGGTGACCACATTCACTGTTATAGTGCACACGGTGACCGTGCTCATGGTGGTAGTGCGAATGGTGACACTAACCATGGTGACAGTGGCCACGGTGACAGTGCTCATGGTGATCGTGTCCATGGAGACAGTACTCAGGGTGAAAGTGCCCATGGTGACAGTGCTCATGCTGATAGTGCCCGATGTGAGAGTCCCATGGTTATAATCTCCATGGTCACTGCAATCACGGTAATAGTGCCCATCATAACCGTACCCATGGTGATAGTGCCCATTGTGACAGTCCCATGGTTATAGTCTCCATGGTAACAGCTACCACGGTAATAATGCCCATGGTGACCGTGCTCATGGTGACAGTGCTCATGGTGACAATTCCCATGGTGGCAATGCTCAAGGTAATAGTGCTCATGGTGACTGTGGTCATGGTGACACTGCTCAAGGTGATATTGCCCATGGTGACTGGGCCCATGGTGACAGTGCTCCAGGTGACAGAGCCCATGTTGGCAGTGGCAATGCTGACACTGCCCATGGTGACAGTTCTCATGGTGATATTGCTCATAGTGATAGTTCCCATGGTGACAGTGCCCTTGGTGACAGTTCTCATGGTGACAGTGCTCAAGGATATAGTGCCGATTTTGACAGTCCCATGGTTATAGTCTCCATGGTGACCGCAATCAAGGTAATAGTGCACACGGTGACTGTGCTCATGGTGACAATGGCCATGGTGACAGTGTCCATGGTGACAGTGCTCATGGTGACAGTGCTCATTGTGATAGTGCTCATGGTGATACTGCCCATTGTGACACTGCCCATGGTTATAGTCTCCATGGTGACCGCAATCACAGTAATATTGCCCATGGTGCCCGTGATCTTGGTGACAGTGCTCATGGTGACAGAGCCCATGGTGACATTTCCAATGCTGACAGTGCCCATGGTGACAGTTCTAATGGTGAGAGTGCTCATGGTAACAGTGCCCATGGTGACATTGCTCATGGTGACAGAGCCCATGGTGACAGGGTCCATTGTTACACTGCCCAATGTGACAGTGCTCTTGGTGACAGTGACTATGGTCACAATGCTCATGGTCACAGTGCTCATTGTGATAGTGCCCATTGTGACATTCCCATGCTTATAGTCTCCATGGTAAGTGGAATCACGGAAATAGTGCCCATGGTGACAGTGCTCATGGCGACAGTGCCCATAGTGAGAGTGCCCATGGCGACAGTGCTCATGGTGAGAGTGCCCATGGTGAAACTGCTCATGGTGACAGTACCCATGGTGAGAATGCCCATGGTGACAATGCCCATGGTGAGAATGTCCATTGTGACAGTTCACATGGTTATAATCTCCATGGTGACCGCAATCACGGTAATAGTGCCCATTGTGACCGTTATCATGGTGACAATGCTCATGGTGACAGTGCCCGTGGAAACAGTGCTCATGGTGACAGTGCTCATTGTGATAGTGCTCATGGTGATAGTGCCCATGGCGACTGGGCACATGTTGACAGTGCTCATGGTGACAGTGCCCATGGTGACAGTTCTCATGGTGATATTTCTCATAGTGACAGTGCCCATGGTGATAGTGCTCATGGTGACAGTCCCCAAGGTGACAGTGCTCATGGTGACAGAGCCCATGGTGATAGGGCCGATTGTGACACTCCCCAATGTGACAGTGCTCATGGTGACAATGACCATGGTCACAGTGCTCATGGTCACAGTGCTCCTGGTGATAGTTCCCATTGTGACATTCCCATGCTTAGATTCTCCATGGTAACCGCAACCACGGAAATAGTGTCCATGGTGATCATGCCCATGGTGATCGTGCTCATGGTTACAGTGCTCATGGCGACAGTGCCCATAGTGACAGTTCTCAAGGTGACAGTGCCCATTGTGACAGTGTCCATGTTTATACTGTCCATGGTGACCACATTCACTGTTATAGTGCACACGGTGACCGTGCTCATGGTGATAGTGCGAATGGTGACATTAATCATGGTGACAGTGGCCACGGTGACAGTGCTCATGGTGATCATGTCCGTGGAGACAGTACTCAGGGTGAAAGTGCCCATGGTGACAGTGCTCATGCTGATAGTGCCCGATGTGAGAGTCCCATGGTTATAATCTCCATGGTCACTGCAATCGCGGTAATAGTGCCCATCATAACCGTACCCATGGTGATAGTGCCCATTGTGACAGTCCCATGGTTATAGTCTCCATGGTAACAGCTACCACGGTAATAATGCCCATGGTGACCGTGCTCATGGTGACAGTGCTCTGTTGACAATTCCCATGGTGACAATGCTCATGGTAATAGTGCTCATGGTGACTGTGGTCATGGTGACAATGCACATGGTAATAGTGTTCATGGTGACTGTGGTCATGGTGACAGTGCCAATGGTGACAGTGCTCATGGTTAAGTGCCCATGGTGACAATGCTCATGCTGATAGTGCTCATGGTGACAGTGCCCATGGTGACAGTTTCCATTGTGACACTGCCCAATGTCACAGTTCTCATGGTGACCAGGCTCACAGTGCTCATGGTGATAGTGCCCATTGTGACATTCCCATCCTTATAGTCTCCAAGGTAACCGCAATCACGGAAATAGTGCCCATGGTGACCGTGCTCATGGTTACAGTGCTCATGGTAACAGTGCCCATGGTGGCAGTGCTCATAGTGACAGTGCTCATGGCGACAGTGCCCATAGTGAGAGTGCCCCTGGAAACAGTGCTCATGGTGATAGTACTCATGGTGACAGTACTCATGGTGACAGTGTTCATGGTGATAGTGCTCATGGTCGCAATGCTCACAGTGAAAGTGCTCTTTGTGAAATATACTGTGGTGACATTACCCATAGTGATATGACCCTTTGTGACACTTTTCACGGTGACAGTTCCCATGGTGACAGTGCCCATGGTGACAGTGTCCATGGTGACAGTGCTCATGGTGACAGTGCTCATGGTGACCGTGCTCACGGAAAGATTGCTCATGGTGACAGTGCTCATTGTGATAGTGCTCATGGTGATACTGCACATTGTGACACTGCCGAGGGTTATAGTCTCCATGGTGACCGCAATCAAAGTGATAGTTCCCATGGGGACTGGGCACATGGTGACAGTGCCCATGGTGACATATCTCATGGTGATATTGTTCATAGTGACAATGCCCATGGTGATAGTTGTCATGGTGACAGTGCCCATGGTGACAGGGCTCATGGTGACAGAGCCCATGGCGACAGGCCCGATTGTGACACTGCCCAATGTGACATGGTCACATTGGTCATGGTCACAGTGCTCCTAATGATAGTTCCCATTGTGACATTCCCATGCTTATATTCTCCATGGTAACTGTAAACACGGAAATAGTGTCCATGGTGATCATGCTCACGGTGACAGTGCTCATGGTGACAGTGCTCATGGCGACAGTGCCCATTGTGACAGTGTCCATGTTTATATTGTCCATGGTGACCGCCATCACTGTTAATGTGCACACGGTGACCGTGCTCATGGTGATAGTGTTAATGGTGACAGTTACCATCGTGACAGTATCCACGGTGACAGTGCTCATAGTGATCGTTTCCATGGTGACAGTGCTCAGTGTGACAGTGCCCATGGTGACTGTGCTCATGCTGATAGTGCCCGATGTGAGAGTCCCCTGCGTATAATCTCCATGGTCACTGCAATCACGGTAATAGTGCCCATCCTAACCATACCCAAGGTGATAGTGCCCATTGTGACAGTCCTATGGTTATAGTTTCCATGGTTACCGCTACCACGGTAATAGTGCCCATGGTGACCATGCTCATGGTAACAGTGCTCATGGTGACAATTCCCATGGTGACAGTCTGCATGGTAATAGTGTTCATGGTTACTGTGGTCATGGTGACAGTGCCAATGGTGACAGTGCTCATCGTTCAGTACCCATGGTGACATTGCTCATGCTGATAGTGCTCATGGTCACAGTGCTCTCGGTGACAGTGCCCATGGTGACAGTTCCCATTGTGACACTGCCCAGTGTGACAGTGCTCATGGTGACAGTGACCATGGTCACAGTGCTCATGGTGATAGTGCCCATGGTGACAGTGCTCATAGTGACAGAGCTCATGGCGACAGTGCCCATAGTCACAATGCTCACAGTGAAAGTGGTCTTTGTGATATATACGGTGGTGACAGTACCCATAGTGATATTATCCTTTGTGACACTTTTCACGGTGACAGTTCCCATGGTGACAGTGCCCAGGGTGACAGTGTCCATGGTGACAGTGCTCATGGTGAGAGTGCTCATGGAAAGATTGCTCATGGTGACAGTGCTCATTGTGATAGTGCTCAAGGTGATACTGCACATTGTGACACTGCCCATGGTTATAGTCTCCATGGTGACCGCAATCAAAGTAATAGTTCCCATGGTGACCGTGATCATGGTGACAGTGCTCATGGTGACAGAGCCCATGGTGACAGTTCCAATGCTGACTGTGCCCATGGCGACACTGATCATGGTGACACTGATCAAAGTGATAGTGCCCATGGTGACTGGGCCCATGGTGACAGTGGCAAGGCTGACAGTGCCCATGATGACAGTTCTCATGGTGATATTGCTCATAGTGACAGTGCCCATGGTGATAGTGCTCATGGTGACAGTTCCCATGGTGACAGTGCTCATGGTGATAGTGTCCATGGTGAAAGTTCTAAGGGTGACAGTGCCCATGGTGACAGTGCTCATGCTGATAGTGCCCGATGTGAGAGTCCCATGGTTATAATCTGAAAGGTCACTGCAATCACGGTAATAGTGCCCATCGTAACCGTACCCATGGTGATAGTGCCCATTGTGACAGTCCCAAGGTTATAGTCTCCATGTTGACCGCTACCACGGGAATAGTGCCCATGGTGACCATGCTCATGGTGACAGTGCTCATGGTGACAATTCCCATGGTGGCAATGCTCAAGGTAATAGTGCTCATGGTGACTGTGGTCATGGTGACACTGCTCAAGGTGATATTGCCCATGGTGACTGGGCCCATGGTGACAGTGCTCCAGGTGACAGAGCCCATGTTGGCAGTGGCAATGCTGACACTGCCCATGGTGACAGTTCTCATGGTGATATTGCTCATAGTGATAGTTCCCATGGTGACAGTGCCCTTGGTGACAGTTCTCATGGTGACAGTGCTCAAGGATATAGTGCCGATTTTGACAGTCCCATGGTTATAGTCTCCATGGTGACCGCAATCAAGGTAATAGTGCACACGGTGACTGTGCTCATGGTGACAATTGTCATGGTGACCGTGCTCATGCTGAGAGTGTTCATGGCGACAGTGTACTTGGTGACAGTGTTCATGGTGACTGTGCTCATCGTCATAATGCTCAAAGTGAAAATGCTCTTAGTGAAATATACTGTGGTGACAGTACCCATAGTGATAGTACCTTTTGTGACACTTTTCACGGTGACAGTTCCCATGGTGACAGTGCCCATGGTGACAGTGTCCATGGTGACAGTGCTCATGGTGATACTGCCTCTTGTGACACTTCCCATGGATATAGTCTCCATGGTGACCGCAATCACAGTAATAGTGCGCATGGTGACTGTGATCATGGTGACAGTGGTCATGCTGACAGAGCCAGGGTCCATTGTTACAATGTCCAATGTGACAGTGCTCATGGTGACAGTGACTATGGTTACAATGCTCATGGTCACAGTGCTCATTGTGATAGTGCCCATTGTGACATTCCCATGCTTATAGTCTCCATGGTAACCACAGTCATGGAAATAGTGCCCATGGTGACAGTGCTCATGGCGACAGTGCCCATAGTGAGAGTGCCCATGGCGACAGTGCCCATGGCAACAGTGCTCATGGTGATAGTCCCCATGGTGAACCTGCTCATGGTGACAGTACCCAAGGTGAAAATGCCCATGGTGACAATGCCCATAGTGACCGTGTCCATTGTGACAGTTCACATGGTTATAATCTCATTGGTGACCGCAATCACGGTAATAGTGCCCATTGTGACCGTTATCATGGTGACAATGCTCATGGTGACAGTGCCCATGGAAACAGTGCTCATGGTGACAGAGCTCATTGTAATATTGCTCATGGTGATACAGCCCATGGTGACTGGGCACATGGTGACAGTGTTCATGTTGACAGTGGCAATGCTGACAGTGCCGATGGAGACAGTTCTCATGGTAATATTGCTCATAGTGACACTGCCCAATGTGACAGTGCTCATGATGACAATGACCGTGGTCACAGTGCTCCTGGTGATATTTCCCAGTGTGACATTCCCATGCTTATATTCTCCATGGTAACCGCAACCACGGAAATAGTGCCCATGGTGATCGTGCTCATGGTGACAGTACTCATGGTGATATTGTTCATAGTGACAGTGCCCATGGTGATAGTGGTCATGGTGACAGTGCCCATGGTGACAGTGCTCATGGTGACAGAGCCCATGGCGACAGGGCCGATTGTGACACTGCCCAATGTGACAGTGCTCATGGTGACAATGACCATGGTCACAGTGGTCATGGTCACAGTGCTCCTGGTGATAGTTCCCATTGTGACATTCCCATGCTTATATTCTCCATGGTAACCGTAACCACGGAAATAGTGCCCAAGGTGATCGTGCTCATGGTGACAGTGCTCATGGTGACAGTGCCTCTGGTGACAGTGCTCATGGCAACAGTGCCCAAAGTGACAGTACTCATGGTGACAGTGCCCATTGTGACAGTGTCCATGTTTATATTGTCCATGGTGACCGCTTTCACTCTTATAGTGCACACGGTGACCGTGCTCATGGTGATAGTGCTAATGGTGACAATAACCATGGTGACAGTGTCCACGGTGACAGTGCTCATGGTGATAGTGTCCATGGTGATAGTGTCCATGGTGCCAGTGCCCATGGTGACAGTGCTCATGCTGATAGTGCCCGATGTGAGAGTCCCATGCTTATAATCTACATGGTCACTGCCATTATGGTAATAGGGCCCATCGTAACCGTCCCCAGGGTGATAGTGCCCATTGTGACAGTCCCATGGTTATAGTCTCCATGGTGACCGCTAGCACGGTAATAGTGCCCATGGTGACCGTGCTCATGGTAACAGTGCTCATGGTGACAATACCCATGGTGACAATCCTCATGGTAATAGTGTTCATGGTGACTGTGGTCATGGTGACAGTGCCAATGGTGAAAGTGCTCATCGTTCAGTACCCATGGTGACATTGCTCATGCTGATAGTGCTCATGGTGACAGTGCCCATGGTGACAGTTCCCATTGTGACACTGCCCAGTGTGACAGTGCACATGGTGACAGTGACCATGGTCACAGTGCTCATGGTGATAGTGCCCATGGTGACAGTGCTCATAGTGACAGAGCGCATGGCGACAGTGCCCATAGTCACAATGCTCACAGTGAAAGTGGTCTTTGTGAAATATACGGTGGTGACAGTACCCATAGTGATATTATCCTTTGTGACACTTTTCACGGTGACAGTTCCCATGGTGACAGTGCCCAGGGTGACAGTGTCCATGGTGACAGTGCTCATGGTGACAGTGCTCATGGAAAGATTGCTCATGGTGACAGTGCTCATTGTGATAGTGCTCATGGTGATACTGCACAGTGTGACACTGCCCATGGTTATAGTCTCCATGGTGACCGCAATCAAAGTAATAGTTCCCATGGTGACCGTGATCATAGTGACAGTGTTCATGGTGACAGAGCCCATGGTGACAGTTCCAATGCTGACTGTGCCCATGGCGACACTGATCATGGTGACACTGATCAAGGTGATAGTGCCCATGGTGACAGGGCCCATGGTGACAGTGGCAAGGCTGACAGTGCCCATGATGACAGTTTTCATGGTGATATTGCTCATAGTGACAGTGCCCATGGTGATAGTTCTCATGGTGAGAGTTCCCATGGTAACAGTGCTCATGGTGATAGTGTCCATGGTGACAGTGTTAAGGGTGACAGTGCCCATGGTGACAGTGCTCATGCTGATAGTGCCCGATGTGAGAGTCCCATGGTTATAATCTGAAAGGTCACTGCAATCACGGTAATAGTGCCCATCGTAACCGTACCCATGGTGATAGTGCCCATTGTGACAGTCCCAAGGTTATAGTCTCCATGTTGACCGCTACCACGGGAATAGTGCCCATGGTGACCGTGCTCATGGTGACAGTGCTCATGGTGACAATTCCCATGGTGGCAATGCTCATGGTAATAGTGCTCATGGTGACTGTGGTCATGGTGACACTGCTCAAGGTGATATTGCCCATGGTGACTGGGCCCATGGTGACAGTGCTCCAGGTGACAGACCCCATGTTGACAGTGGCAATGCTGACACTGCCCATGGTGACAGTTCTCATGGTGATATTGCTCATAGTGATAGTTCCCATGGTGACAGTGCCCTTGGTGACAGTTCTCATGGTGACAGTGCTCAAGGATATAGTGCCGATTTTGACAGTCCCATGGTTATAGTCTCCATGGTGACCGCAATCAAGGTAATAGTGCACACGGTGACTGTGCTCATGGTGACAATGGCCATGGTGACCGTGCTCATGCTGAGAGTGTTCATGGTGACAGTGTACTTGGTGAGAGTGGTCATCATCATAATGCTCAAAGTGAAAGTGCTCTTAGTGAAATATACTGTGGTGACAGTACCCATACTGATAGTACCCTTTGTGACACTTTTCACGGTGACAGTTCCCATGGTGACAGTGTCCATGGTGACAGTGTCCATGGTGACAGGGCTCACGGTGATACTGCCTCTTGTGACACTGCCCATGGTTATAGTCTCCATGGTGACCGCAATCACAGTAATAGTGCGCATGGTGACTGTGATCATGGTGACAGTGGTCATGCTGACAGAGCCCATGGTGACAGTTCCAATGCTGACAGTGCCAATGGTGACAGTGCCCATGGTGACAGTGCTCATGGTGACAGAGCCCATGGTGATAGGGCCGATTGTGACACTGCCCAATGTGACAGTGCTCATGGTGACAATGACCATGGTCACAGTGATCATGGTCACAGTGCTCCTGGTGATAGTTCCCATTGTGACATTCCCATGCTTAGATTCTCCATGGTAACCGCAACCACGGAAATAGTGCCCATGGTGATCGTGCTCATGGTTACAGTGCTCATGGCGACAGTGCCCATAGTGACAGTTCTCAAGGTGACAGTGCCCATTGTGACAGTGTCCATGTTTATACTGTCCATGGTGACCACATTCACTGTTATAGTGCACACGGTGACCGTGCTCATGGTGGTAGTGCAAATGGTGACACTAACCATGGTGACAGTGGCCACGGTGACAGTGCTCATGGTGATCGTGTCCATGGAGACAGTACTCAGGGTGAAAGTGCCCATGGTGACAGTGCTCATGCTGATAGTGCCCGGTGTGAGAGTCCCATGGTTATAATCTCCATGGTCACTGCAATCACGGTAATAGTGCCCATCGTAACCGTACCCATGGTGATAGTGCCCATTGTGACAGTCCCATGGTTATAGTCTCCATGGTAACCGCTACCACGGTAATAATGCCCATGGTGACCGTGCTCATGGTGACAGTGCTCTGTTGACAATTCCCATGGTGACAATGCTCATGGTAATAGTGCTCATGGTGACTGTGGTCATGGTGACAATGCACATGGTAATAGTGTTCATGGTGACTGTGGTCATGGTGACAGTGCCAATGGTGACAGTGCTCATGGTTAAGTGGCCATGGTGACATTGCTCATGCTGATAGTGCTCATGGTGACAGTGCCCATGGTGACAGTTTCCATTGTGACACTGCCCAATGTCACAGTGCTCATGGTGACAGTGACCAGGCTCACAGTGCTCATGGTGATAGTGCCCATTGTGACATTCCCATGCTTATAGTCTCCATGGTAAGTGGAATCACGAAAATAGTGCCCATGGTGACAGTGCTCATGGCGACAGTGCCCATAGTGAGAGTGCCCATGGCGACAGTGCCCATGGCAACAGTGCTCATGGTGATAGTGCCCATGGTGAAACTGCTCATGGTGATAGTACCCATGATTGAGAATGCCCATGGTGACAATGCCCATGGTGAAAGTGTCCATGGTGACAGTGCTCATGGTGATACTGCCTCTTGTGACACTGCACATGGTTATAGTCTCCATGGTGACCGCAATCACAGTTAGAGTGGCCATGGTGACTGTGATCATGGTGACAGTGCTCATGGTGACAGAGCCCATGGTGATAGTTCCAAGGCGGACAGTGCCCATGGTGACAGTTCTAATGGTGGTAGTGCTCATGGTAACATTGCCCATGGTGACATTGCTCATGGTGACAGAGCCCATGGTGACAGGGTCCATTGTTACACTGCCCAATGTGACAGTGCTCTTGGTGACAGTGACTATGGTTACAATGCTCATGGTCACAGTGCCCTTTGTGATGGTGCCCATTGTGACATTCCCATGCCTATAGTCTCCATGGTAACCGCAATCACAGAAATAGTGCCCATGGTGACCGTGCTCATGGTGACAGTGCTCATGGTAACAGTGGCAATGGTGAAAGTGCTCTTGGCGACCGTGCCCATAGTGAGAGTGCCCCTGTCAACAGTGTTCATGGTGATAGTGCCCATAGTGACAGTATTCATGGTGACAGTGCTCATGGTCACAATGCTCACAGTGCAAGTGCTCTTAGTGAAATATACTGTGGTGACAGTACCCATAGTGATAGTACCCTTTGTGACCCTTTTCACGGTGACAGTTCCCATGGTGACAGTGCCCATGGTGACAGTGTCCATGGTGACAGTGCTCATGGTGACAGTGCCCATGGTGAGAGTTCCAATGATGACAATGCATTTGGTGACAGTTCTCATGGTGATAGTGCTCATGGTCACAGTGCCCATGGCGAAAGTGCTCATGGTGACCATGCTCAAGTTGATAGTGCCCATGGTAAATGGGCCCAAGGTGACAGTGCTCATGGTGACAGCGGCAATGCTGACAGTGCCCATGGTGACAGTTCTGATGGTGACAGAGCCCATGGTGACAGTGCTCATGGTGAGAGTGTTCATGGAGCCAGTGTACTTTCTCACAGTGTTCAAGGTGCCCGTGCTCATGGTCACAATACTCACAGTGATAATGCTCTTAGTGAAATATACCATGCTGATAGTACGCATGGTAATAGTACCCATTGAGACAGAGTTCACGGTGACAGTTCCCTTGGTGAGAGGGCTCATGGTGACAGTGCCCATGGTAACAGTGCTCATGGTGACAGTGCTAATGGTGATAGTTCTCGTGATAAAGCCCTTTGTGAGAGTGCCGATGGTTATAGTCACCATGGTGACCGCAATCTCGGTGAAAATGCCCATGGAGACCATGCTCATGGTGATAGTGCTCATGGTAATAGTACCAATGGTGACGGTTCCCAAGGTGACAGTGCTCATGGTGACATTACCCATGGTTATATTGCCTACGGTGACAGTGCCCATGGTGACAATTATCACAGTGATAGTTCCCCTTTTGATAGTGCTCATGGTTAGAGTGCTCATGGTGACAGTGCCCACGGTGACAGTGCTCATGGTGAGAGTGCCCGTTGTGACAGTGTCCATGGTTATATTCACCATGTTGACCGCAATCATGGTAATAGTGCCCGTGGTGACAATGCCCATGGTGACAGTGCTCGTGGTGACAGTGCCCATGGAAACAGTGCTCATGGGGAGTGTGTTCATGGTGATAGTGCTCATGGTCACAATGCTCACAGTGAAAGTGCTCTTTGTGAAATATACTGTGGTGACAGTACCCATAGTGATATTATCGTTTGTGACACTTTTCACGGTGACAGTTCCCATGGTGACAGTGCCCATTGAGACAATGCTCATGGTAATAGTGCTCATGGTGACTGTGGTCATGGTGACAGTGCCAATGGTGACAGTGCTCCTCGTTCAGTGCCCATGGTGACATTGCTCATGCTGACAGTGCTCATGGTGACAGTGCTCTTGGTGACAGTTCCCATGGTGACAGTTCCCATTGTGACACTGCCCAATGTGACAGTGCTCATGGTAACAGTGTCCATGGTCACAGTGCTCATGGTCACAGTGCTCATGGGGATAGTGCCCATTGTGACATTCCCATGTATATACTCTCCATGATAACCACAGTCACCGAAATAGGGCCCATGGTGACCATGCTCATGGTGACAGTTCTCATGGCAACAGTGCCCATGGTGATAGTACTCACAGGGACAGTGCTCATGGCGACAGTTCCCATAGTGAGAGTTCCCCTGGCAACAGTGCTCATGGTGATAGTGCCCATGGTGACAGTACTCATGGTGAAACTGTTCATGGTGATAGTGCGCATGGTCACAATGCTGACAGTGAAAGTGCTCTTAGTGAAATATACTGTGGTGACATTACCCATAGTGATAGTACCCTTTGTGACTCTTTTCACGGTGACAGTTCCCATGGTGACAGTGCCCATGGTGACAGTGTCCATGGTGACAGTGCTCATGGTGACAGTGCTCATTGTGATAGTGCTCATGGTGATACTGCCCATTGTGACACTGCCCATGGTTATAGTCTCCATGGTGACCGCAATCACAGTAATATTGCCCATGGTGCCCGTGATCATGGTGACAGTGCTCATGGTGACAGAGCACATGGTGACAGTTCCAATGCTGACAGTGCCCATGGTGACAGTTCTAATGGTGAGAGTGCTCATGGTAACAGTGCCCATGGTGACATTGCTCATGGTGACAGAGCCCATGGTGACAGGGTCCATTGTTACACTGCCCAATGTGACAGTGCTCTTGGTGACAGTGACTATGGTCACAATGCTCATGGTCACAGTGCTCATTGTGATAGTGCCCATTGTGACATTCCCATGCTTATAGTCTCCATGGTAAGTGGAATCACGGAAATAGTGCCCATGGTGACAGTGCTCATTGCGACAGTGCCCATAGTGAGAGTGCCCATGGCGACAGTGCTCATGGTGAGAGTGCCCATGGTGAAACTGCTCATGGTGACAGTACCCATGGTGAGAATGCCCATGGTGACAATGCCCATGGTGAGAATGTCCATTGTGACAGTTCACATGGTTATAATCTCCATGGTGACCGCAATCACGGTAATAGTGCCCATTGTGACCGTTATCATGGTGACAATGCTCATGGTGACAGTGCCCGTGGAAACAGTGCTCATGGTGACAGTGCTCATTGTGATAGTGCTCATGGTGATAGTGCCCATGGCGACTGGGCACATGTTGACAGTGCTCATGGTGACAGTGCCCATGGTGACTGTTCTCATGGTGATATTTCTCATAGTGACAGTGCCCATGGTGATAGTGCTCTTGGTGAGAGTGCCCATGGTGACAGTGCTCATGGTGACAGAGCCCATGGTGATAGGGCCGATTGTGACACTGCCCAATGTGACAGTGCTCATGGTGAAAATGTCCATCGTCACAGTGCTCATGGTCATAGTGCTCCTGGTGATAGTTCCCATTGTGACATTCCCATGCTTAGATTCTCCATGGTAACCGCAACCACGGAAATAGTGCCCATGGTGATCGTGCTCATGGTTACAGTGCTCATGGCGACAGTGCCCATAGTGACAGTTCTCAAGGTGACAGTGCCCATTGTGACAGTGTCCATGTTTATACTGTCCATGGTGACCACATTCACTGTTATAGTGCACACGGTGACCGTGCTCATGGTGATAGTGCGAATGGTGACATTAACCATGGTGACAGTGGCCACGGTGACAGTGCTCATGGTGATCGTGTCCATGGAGACAGTACTCAGGGTGAAAGTGCCCATGGTGACAGTGCTCATGCTGATAGTGCCCGATGTGAGAGTCCCATGGTTATAATCTCCATGGTCACTGCAATCACGGTAATAGTGCCCATCATAACCGTACCCATGGTGATATTGCCCATTGTGACAGTCCCATGGTTATAGTCTCCATGGTAACAGCTACCACGGTAATAATGCCCATGGTGACCGTGCTCATGGTGACAGTGCTCTGTTGACAATTCCCATGGTGACAATGCTCATGGTAATAGTGCTCATGGTGACTGTGGTCATGGTGACAATGCACATGGTAATAGTGTTCATGCTGACTGTGGTCATGGTGACAGTGCCAATGGTGACAGTGCTCATGGTTAAGTGCCCCTGGTGACAATGCTCATGCTGATAGTGCTCATGGTGACAGTGCCCATGGTGACAGTTTCCATTGTGACACTGCCCAATGTCACAGTTCTCATGGTGAGAGTGACCAGGCTCACAGTGCTCATGGTGATAGTGCCCATTGTGACATTCCCATCCTTATAGTCTCCACGGTAACCGCAATCACGGAAATAGTGCCCATGGTGACCGTGCTCATGGTGACAGTGCTCATGGTAACAGTGCCCATGGTGACAGTGCTCATAGTGACAGAGCTCATGGCGACAATGCCCATAGTGAGAGTGCCCCTGGAAACAGTGCTCATGGTGATAGTACTCATGGTGACAGTACTCATGGTGACAGTGTTCATGGTGATAGTGCTCATGGTCGCAATGCTCACAGTGAAAGTGCTCTTTGTGAAATATACTGTGGTGACATTACCCATAGTGATATGACCCTTTGTGACACTTTTCACGGTGACAGTTCCCATGGTGACAGTTCCCATGGTGACAGTGTCCATGGTGACAGTGCTCATGGTGACAGTGCTCATGGTGACCGTGCTCATGGAAAGATTGCTCATGGTGACAGTGCTCATTGTGATAGTGCTCATGGTGATACTGCACATTGTGACACTGCCGAGGGTTATAGTCTCCATGGTGACCGCAATCAATGTGATAGTTCCCATGGGGACTGGGCACATGGTGACAGTGCCCATGGTGACATTTCTCATGGTGATATTGTTCATAGTGACAATGCCCATGGTGATAGTTGTCATGGTGACAGTGCCCATGGTGACAGTGCTCATGGTGACAGAGCCCATGGCGACAGGCTCGATTGTGACACTGCCCAATGTGACATGGTCACATTGGTCATGGTCACAGTGCTCCTAGTGATACTTCCCATTGTGACATTCCCATGCTTATATTCTCCATGGTAACTGTAACCACGGAAATAGTGTCCATGGTGATCGTGCTCATGGTTACAGTGCTCATGGTGACAGTGCTCATGGCGACAGTGCCCATAGTGACAGTGCTCATGGCGACAGTGCCCATTGTGACAGTGTCCATGTTTATATTGTCCATGGTGACCGCCATCACTGTTAGAGTGCACACGGTGACTGTGCTCAAGGTGATAGTGTTAATGGTGACAGTTACCATCGTGACAGTATCCACGGTGACAGTGCTCATAGTGATCGTTTCCATGGTGACAGTGCTCAGTGTGACAGTGCCCATGGTGACTGTGCTCATGCTGATAGTGCCCGATGTGAGAGTCCCCTGCGTATAATCTCCAGGGTCACTGCAATCACGGTAATAGTGCCCATCGTAACCATACCCATGGTGATAGTGCCCATTGTGACAGTCCTATGGTTATAGTCTCCATGGTTACCGCTACCACGGTAATAGTGCCCATGGTGACCATGCTCATGGTAACAGTGCTCATGGTGACAATTCCCATGGTGACAGTCCTCATGGTAATAGTGTTCATGGTGACTGTGGTCATGGTGACAGTGCCAATGGTGACAGTGCTCATCGTTCAGTACCCATGGTGACATTGCTCATGCTGATAGTGCTCATGGTGACAGTGCTCTCGGTGACAGTGCCCATGGTGACAGTTCCCATTGTGACACTGCCCAGTGTGACAGTGCTCATGGTGACAGTGACCATGGTCACAGTGCTCATGGTGATAGTGCCCATGGTGACAGTGCTCATAGTGACAGAGCGCATGGCGACAGTGCCCATAGTCACAATGCTCACAGTGAAAGTGGTCTTTGTGAAATATACGGTGGTGACAGTACCCATAGTGATATTATCCTTTGTGACACTTTTCACGGTGACAGTTCCCATGGTGACAGTGCCCAGGGTGACAGTGTCCATGGTGACAGTGCTCGTGGTGAGAGTGCTCATGGAAAGATTGCTCATGGTGACAGTGCTCATTGTGATAGTGCTCATGGTGATACTGCACATTGTGACACTGCCCATGGTTATAGTCTCCATGGTGACCGCAATCAAAGTAATAGTTCCCTTGGTGACCGTGTTCATGGTGACAGTGCTCATGGTGACAGAGCCCATGGTGACAGTTCCAATGCTGACTGTGCCCATGGCGACACTGATCATGGTGACACTGATCAAGGTGATAGTGCCCATGGTGACTGGGCCCATGGTGACAGTGGCAAGGCTGACAGTGCCCATGATGACAGTTCTCATGGTGATATTGCTCATAGTGACAGTGCCCATGGTGATAGTGCTCATGGTGACTGTTCCCATGGTGACAGTGCTCATGGTGATAGTGTCCATGGTGAAAGTGCTAAGGGTGACAGTGCCAATGGTGACAGTGCTCATGCTGATAGTGCCCGATGTGAGAGTCCCATGGTTATAATCTGAAAGGTCACTGCAATCACGGTAATAGTGCCCATCGTAACCGTACCCATGGTGATAGTGCCCATTGTGACAGTCCCAAGGTTATAGTCTCCATGTTGACCGCTACCACGGGAATAGTGCCCATGGTGACCGTGCTCATGGTGACAGTGCTCATGGTGACAATTCCCATGGTGGCAATTCTCATGGTAATAGTGCTCATGGTGACTGTGGTCATGGTGACACTGCTCAAGGTGATATTGCCCATGGTGACTGGGCCCATGGTGACAGTGCTCCAGGTGACAGAGCCCATGTTGGCAGTGGCAATGCTGACACTGCCCATGGTGACAGTTCTCATGGTGATATTGCTCATAGTGATAGTTCCCATGGTGACAGTGCCCTTGGTGACAGTTCTCATGGTGACAGTGCTCAAGGATATAGTGCCGATTTTGACAGTCCCATGGTTATAGTCTCCATGGTGACTGCAATCAAGGTAATAGTGCACACGGTGACTGTGCTCATGGTGACAATGGTCATGGTGACCGTGCTCATGCTGAGAGTGTTCATGGCGACAGTGTACTTGGTGACAGTGTTCATGGTGACTGTGCTCATCGTCATAATGCTCAAAGTGAAAGTGCTCTTAGTGAAATATACTGTGGTGACAGTACCCATAGTGATAGTACCCTTTGTGACACTTTTCACGGTGACAGTTCCCATGGTGACAGTGCCCATGGTGACAGTGTCCATGGTGACAGTGCTCATGGTGATACTGCCTCTTGTGACACTGCCCATGGATATAGTCTCCATGGTGACCGCAATCACAGTAATAGTGCGCATGGTGACTGTGATCATGGTGACAGTGGTCATGCTGACAGAGCCAGGGTCCATTGTTACAATGCCCAATGTGACAGTGCTCATGGTGACAGTGACTATGGTTACAATGCTCATGGTCACAGTGCTCATTGTGATAGTGCCCATTGTGACATTCCCATGCTTATAGTCTCCATGGTAACCACAGTCATGGAAATAGTGCCCATGGTGACAGTGCTCATGGAGACAGTGCCCATAGTGAGAGTGCCCATGGCGACAGTGCCCATGGCAACAGTGCTCATGGTGACAGTACCCAAGGTGAAAATGCCCATGGTGACAATGCCCATGGTGACCGTGTCCATTGTGACAGTTCACATGGTTATAATCTCATTGGTGACCGCAATCACGGTAATAGTGCCCATTGTGACCGTTATCATGGTGACAATGCTCACGGTGACAGTGCCCATGGAAACAGTGCTCATGGTGACAGAGATCATTGTAATATTGCTCATGGTGATACTGCCCATGGTGACTGGGCACATGGTGACAGTGCTCATGGTGACAGTGGCAATGCTGACAGTGCCGAAGGAGACAGTTCTCATGGTAATATTGCTCATAGTGACAGTGCCCATGGTGAAAGTGCTCATGGTGACAGAGCCCATGGTGATAGGGCCGATTGTGACACTGCCCAATGTGACAGTGCTCATGGTGACAATGACCGTGGTCAGAGTGCTCCTGGTGATATTTCCCAGTGTGACATTCCCATGCTTATATTCTCCATGGTAACCGCAACCACGGAAATAGTGCCCATGGTGATCGTGCTCATGGTGACAGTACTCATGGTGATATTGTTCATAGTGACAGTGCCCATGGTGATAGTGGTCATGGTGACAGTGCCCATGGTGACAGTGCTCATGGTGACAGAGCCCATGGAGACAGGGCCGATTGTGACACTGCCCAATGTGACAGTGCTCATGGTGACAATGACCATGGTCACAGTGGTCATGGTCACAGTGCTCCTGGTGATAGTTCCCATTGTGACATTCCCATGCTTATATTCTCCATGGTAACCGTAACCACGGAAATAGTGCCCAAGGTGTTCGTGCTCATGGTGACAGTGCTCATGGTGACAGTGCCTCTGGTGACAGTGCTCATGGCAACAGTGCCCAAAGTGACAGTACTCATGGTGACAGTGCCCATTGTGACAGTGTCCATGTTTATATTGTCCATGGTGACCGCTTTCACTCTTATAGTGCACACGGTGACCGTGCTCATGGTGATAGTGCTAATGGTGACAATAACCATGGTGACAGTGTCCACAGTGACAGTGCTCATTGTCATAGTGTCCATGGTGATAGTGTCCATGGTGCCAGTGCCCTTGGTGACAGTGCTCATGCTGATAGTGCCCGATGGGAGAGTCCCATGCTTATAATCTACATGGTCACTGCCATCACGGTAATAGGGCCCCTCGTAACCGTCCCCAGGGTGATAGTGCCCATTGTGACAGTCCCATGGTTATAGTCTCCATGGTGACCGCTACCACGGTAATAGTGCCCATGGTGACCGTGCTCATGGTAACAGTGCTCATGGTGACAATTCCCATGGTGACAATCCTCATGGTAATAGTGTTCATGGTGACTGTGGTCATGGTGATAGTGCCAATGGTGACAGTGCTCATCGTTCAGTACCCATGGTGACATTGCTCATGCTGATAGTGCTCATGGTGACAGTGTCCATGGTGACAGTTCCCATTGTGACACTGCCCAGTGTGACAGTGCTCATGGTGACAGTGACCATGGTCACAGTGCTCATGGTGATAGTGCCCATGGTGACAGTGCTCATAGTGACAGAGCGCATGGCGACAGTGCCCATAGTCACAATGCTCACAGTGAAAGTGGTCTTTGTGAAATATACGGTGGTGACAGTACCCATAGTGATATTATCCTTTGTGACACTTTTCACGGTGACAGTTCCCATGGTGACAGTGCCCAGGGTGACAGTGTCCACGGTGACAGTGCTCATGGTGAGAGTGCTCATGGAAAGATTGCTCATGGTGACAGTGCTCATTGTGATAGTGCTCATGGTGATACTGCACATTGTGACACTGCCCATGGTTATAGTCTCCATGGTGACCGCAATCAAAGTAATAGTTCCCATGGTGACCGTGATCATGGTGACAGTGCTCATGGTGACAGAGCCCATGGTGACAGTTCCAATGCTGACTGTGCCCATGGCGACACTGATCATGGTGACACTGATCAAGGTGATAGTGCCCATGGTGACTGGGCCCATGGTAACAGTGGCAAGGCTGACAGTGCCCATGATGACAGTTCTTATGGTGATATTGCTCATAGTGACAGTGCCCATGGTGATAGTGCTCATGGTGACAGTTCCCATGGTGACAGTGCTCATGGTGATAGTGTCCATGGTGAAAGTGCTAAGGGTGACAGTGCCCATGGTGACAGTGCTCATGCTGATAGTGCCCGATGTGAGAGTCCCATGGTTATAATCTGAAAGGTCACTGCAATCACGGTAATAGTGCCCATCGTAACCGTACCCATGGTGATAGTGCCCATTGTGACAGTCCCAAGGTTATAGTCTCCATGTTGACCGCTACCACGGGAATAGTGCCATGGTGACAATTCCCATGGTGGCAATGCTCAAGGTAATAGTGCTCATGGTGACTGTGGTCATGGTGACACTGCTCAAGGTGATATTGCCCATGGTGACTGGGCCCATGGTGACAGTGCTCCAGGTGACAGAGCCCATGTTGGCAGTGGCAATGCTGACAATGCCCATGGTGACAGTTCTCATGGTGATATTGCTCATAGTGATAGTTCCCATGGTGACAGTGCCCTTGGTGACAGTTCTCATGGTGACAGTGCTCAAGGATATAGTGCCGATTTTGACAGTCCCATGGTTATAGTCTCCATGGTGACCGCAATCAAGGTAATAGTGCACACGGTGACTGTGCTCATGGTGACAATGGCCATGGTGACAGTGTCCATGGTGACAGTGCCCATGGTGACAGTTCCCATTGTGACACTGCCCAGTGTGACAGTGCTCATGGTGACAGTGACCATGGTCACAGTGCTCATGGTGATAGTGCCCATGGTGACAGTGCTCATAGTGACAGAGCGCATGGCGACAGTGCCCATAGTCACAATGCTCACAGTGAAAGTGGTCTTTGTGAAATATACGGTGGTGACAGTACCCATAGTGATATTATCCTTTGTGACACTTTTCACGGTGACAGTTCCCATGGTGACAGTGCCCAGGGTGACAGTGTCCACGGTGACAGTGCTCATGGTGAGAGTGCTCATGGAAAGATTGCTCATGGTGACAGTGCTCATTGTGATAGTGCTCATGGTGATACTGCACATTGTGACACTGCCCATGGTTATAGTCTCCATGGTGACCGCAATCAAAGTAATAGTTCCCATGGTGACCGTGATCATGGTGACAGTGCTCATGGTGACAGAGCCCATGGTGACAGTTCCAATGCTGACTGTGCCCATGGCGACACTGATCATGGTGACACTGATCAAGGTGATAGTGCCCATGGTGACTGGGCCCATGGTAATAGTGGCAAGGCTGACAGTGCCCATGATGACAGTTCTTATGGTGATATTGCTCATAGTGACAGTGCCCATGGTGATAGTGCTCATGGTGACAGTTCCCATGGTGACAGTGCTCATGGTGATAGTGTCCATGGTGAAAGTGCTAAGGGTGACAGTGCCGATGGTGACAGTGCTCATGCTGATAGTGCCCGATGTGAGAGTCCCATGGTTATAATCTGAAAGGTCACTGCAATCACGGTAATAGTGCCCATCGTAACCGTACCCATGGTGATAGTGCCCATTGTGACAGTCCCAAGGTTATAGTCTCCATGTTGACCGCTACCACGGTAATAATGCCCATGGTGACCGTGCTCATGGTGACAGTGCTCTGTTGACAATTCCCATGGTGACAATGCTCATGGTAATAGTGCTCATGGTGACTGTGGTCATGGTGACAATGCACATGGTAATAGTGTTCATGGTGACTGTGGTCATGGTGACAGTGCCAATGGTGACAGTGCTCATGGTTAAGTGCCCATGGTGACAATGCTCATGCTGATAGTGCTCATGGTGACAGTGCCCATGGTGACAGTTTCCATTGTGACACTGCCCAATGTCACAGTTCTCATGGTGACCAGGCTCACAGTGCTCATGGTGATAGTGCCCATTGTGACATTCCCATCCTTATAGTCTCCAAGTTAACCGCAATCACGGAAATAGTGCCGATGGTGACCGTGCTCATGGTTACAGTGCTCATGGTAACAGTGCCCATGGTGGCAGTGCTCATAGTGACAGTGCTCATGGCGACAGTGCCCATAGTGAGAGTGCCCCTGGAAACAGTGCTCATGGTGATAGTACTCATGGTGACAGTACTCATGGTGACAGTGTTCATGGTGATAGTGCTCATGGTCGCAATGCTCACAGTGAAAGTGCTCTTTGTGAAATATACTGTGGTGACATTACCCATAGTGATATGACCCTTTGTGACACTTTTCACGGTGACAGTTCCCATGGTGACAGTGCCCATGGTGACAGTGTCCTTGGTGACAGTTCTCATGGTGACAGTGCTCAAGGATATAGTGCCGATTTTGACAGTCCCATGGTTATGGTCTCCATGGTGACCGCAATCAAGGTAATAGTGCACACGGTGACTGTGCTCATGGTGACAATGGCCATGGTGACCGTGCTCATGCTGAGAGTGTTCATGGTGACAGTGTACTTGGTGAGAGTGGTCATCATCATAATGCTCAAAGTGAAAGTGCTCTTAGTGAAATATACTGTGGTGACAGTACCCATACTGATAGTACCCTTTGTGACACTTTTCACGGTGACAGTTCCCATGGTGACAGTGTCCATGGTGACAGTGTCCATGGTGACAGGGCTCACGGTGATACTGCCTCTTGTGACACTGCCCATGGTTATAGTCTCCATGGTGACCGCAATCACAGTAATAGTGCGCATGGTGACTGTGATCATGGTGACAGTGGTCATGCTGACAGAGCCCATGGTGACAGTTCCAATGCTGACAGTGCCAATGGTGACAGTGCCCATGGTGACAGTGCTCATGGTGACAGAGCCCATGGTGATAGGGCCGATTGTGACACTGCCCAATGTGACAGTGCTCATGGTGACAATGACCATGGTCACAGTGATCATGGTCACAGTGCTCCTGGTGATAGTTCCCATTGTGACATTCCCATGCTTAGATTCTCCATGGTAACCGCAACCACGGAAATAGTGCCCATGGTGATCGTGCTCATGGTTACAGTGCTCATGGCGACAGTGCCCATAGTGACAGTTCTCAAGGTGACAGTGCCCATTGTGACAGTGTCCATGTTTATACTGTCCATGGTGACCACATTCACTGTTATAGTGCACACGGTGACCGTGCTCATGGTGGTAGTGCAAATGGTGACACTAACCATGGTGACAGTGGCCACGGTGACAGTGCTCATGGTGATCGTGTCCATGGAGACAGTACTCAGGGTGAAAGTGCCCATGGTGACAGTGCTCATGCTGATAGTGCCCGGTGTGAGAGTCCCATGGTTATAATCTCCATGGTCACTGCAATCACGGTAATAGTGCCCATCGTAACCGTACCCATGGTGATAGTGCCCATTGTGACAGTCCCATGGTTATAGTCTCCATGGTAACCGCTACCACGGTAATAATGCCCATGGTGACCGTGCTCATGGTGACAGTGCTCTGTTGACAATTCCCATGGTGACAATGCTCATGGTAATAGTGCTCATGGTGACTGTGGTCATGGTGACAATGCACATGGTAATAGTGTTCATGGTGACTGTGGTCATGGTGACAGTGCCAATGGTGACAGTGCTCATGGTTAAGTGGCCATGGTGACATTGCTCATGCTGATAGTGCTCATGGTGACAGTGCCCATGGTGACAGTTTCCATTGTGACACTGCCCAATGTCACAGTGCTCATGGTGACAGTGACCAGGCTCACAGTGCTCATGGTGATAGTGCCCATTGTGACATTCCCATGCTTATAGTCTCCATGGTAAGTGGAATCACGAAAATAGTGCCCATGGTGACAGTGCTCATGGCGACAGTGCCCATAGTGAGAGTGCCCATGGCGACAGTGCCCATGGCAACAGTGCTCATGGTGATAGTGCCCATGGTGAAACTGCTCATGGTGATAGTACCCATGATTGAGAATGCCCATGGTGACAATGCCCATGGTGAAAGTGTCCATGGTGACAGTGCTCATGGTGATACTGCCTCTTGTGACACTGCACATGGTTATAGTCTCCATGGTGACCGCAATCACAGTTAGAGTGGCCATGGTGACTGTGATCATGGTGACAGTGCTCATGGTGACAGAGCCCATGGTGATAGTTCCAAGGCGGACAGTGCCCATGGTGACAGTTCTAATGGTGGTAGTGCTCATGGTAACATTGCCCATGGTGACATTGCTCATGGTGACAGAGCCCATGGTGACAGGGTCCATTGTTACACTGCCCAATGTGACAGTGCTCTTGGTGACAGTGACTATGGTTACAATGCTCATGGTCACAGTGCCCTTTGTGATGGTGCCCATTGTGACATTCCCATGCCTATAGTCTCCATGGTAACCGCAATCACAGAAATAGTGCCCATGGTGACCGTGCTCATGGTGACAGTGCTCATGGTAACAGTGGCAATGGTGAAAGTGCTCTTGGCGACCGTGCCCATAGTGAGAGTGCCCCTGTCAACAGTGTTCATGGTGATAGTGCCCATAGTGACAGTATTCATGGTGACAGTGCTCATGGTCACAATGCTCACAGTGCAAGTGCTCTTAGTGAAATATACTGTGGTGACAGTACCCATAGTGATAGTACCCTTTGTGACCCTTTTCACGGTGACAGTTCCCATGGTGACAGTGCCCATGGTGACAGTGTCCATGGTGACAGTGCTCATGGTGACAGTGCCCATGGTGAGAGTTCCAATGATGACAATGCATTTGGTGACAGTTCTCATGGTGATAGTGCTCATGGTCACAGTGCCCATGGCGAAAGTGCTCATGGTGACCATGCTCAAGTTGATAGTGCCCATGGTAAATGGGCCCAAGGTGACAGTGCTCATGGTGACAGCGGCAATGCTGACAGTGCCCATGGTGACAGTTCTGATGGTGACAGAGCCCATGGTGACAGTGCTCATGGTGAGAGTGTTCATGGAGCCAGTGTACTTTCTCACAGTGTTCAAGGTGCCCGTGCTCATGGTCACAATACTCACAGTGATAATGCTCTTAGTGAAATATACCATGCTGATAGTACGCATGGTAATAGTACCCATTGAGACAGAGTTCACGGTGACAGTTCCCTTGGTGAGAGGGCTCATGGTGACAGTGCCCATGGTAACAGTGCTCATGGTGACAGTGCTAATGGTGATAGTTCTCGTGATAAAGCCCTTTGTGAGAGTGCCGATGGTTATAGTCACCATGGTGACCGCAATCTCGGTGAAAATGCCCATGGAGACCATGCTCATGGTGATAGTGCTCATGGTAATAGTACCAATGGTGACGGTTCCCAAGGTGACAGTGCTCATGGTGACATTACCCATGGTTATATTGCCTACGGTGACAGTGCCCATGGTGACAATTATCACAGTGATAGTTCCCCTTTTGATAGTGCTCATGGTTAGAGTGCTCATGGTGACAGTGCCCACGGTGACAGTGCTCATGGTGAGAGTGCCCGTTGTGACAGTGTCCATGGTTATATTCACCATGTTGACCGCAATCATGGTAATAGTGCCCGTGGTGACAATGCCCATGGTGACAGTGCTCGTGGTGACAGTGCCCATGGAAACAGTGCTCATGGGGAGTGTGTTCATGGTGATAGTGCTCATGGTCACAATGCTCACAGTGAAAGTGCTCTTTGTGAAATATACTGTGGTGACAGTACCCATAGTGATATTATCGTTTGTGACACTTTTCACGGTGACAGTTCCCATGGTGACAGTGCCCATTGAGACAATGCTCATGGTAATAGTGCTCATGGTGACTGTGGTCATGGTGACAGTGCCAATGGTGACAGTGCTCCTCGTTCAGTGCCCATGGTGACATTGCTCATGCTGACAGTGCTCATGGTGACAGTGCTCTTGGTGACAGTTCCCATGGTGACAGTTCCCATTGTGACACTGCCCAATGTGACAGTGCTCATGGTAACAGTGTCCATGGTCACAGTGCTCATGGTCACAGTGCTCATTGGGGATAGTGCCCATTGTGACATTCCCATGTATATACTCTCCATGATAACCACAGTCACCGAAATAGGGCCCATGGTGACCATGCTCATGGTGACAGTTCTCATGGCAACAGTGCCCATGGTGATAGTACTCACAGGGACAGTGCTCATGGCGACAGTTCCCATAGTGAGAGTTCCCCTGGCAACAGTGCTCATGGTGATAGTGCCCATGGTGACAGTACTCATGGTGAAACTGTTCATGGTGATAGTGCGCATGGTCACAATGCTGACAGTGAAAGTGCTCTTAGTGAAATATACTGTGGTGACATTACCCATAGTGATAGTACCCTTTGTGACTCTTTTCACGGTGACAGTTCCCATGGTGACAGTGCCCATGGTGACAGTGTCCATGGTGACAGTGCTCATGGTGACAGTGCTCATTGTGATAGTGCTCATGGTGATACTGCCCATTGTGACACTGCCCATGGTTATAGTCTCCATGGTGACCGCAATCACAGTAATATTGCCCATGGTGCCCGTGATCATGGTGACAGTGCTCATGGTGACAGAGCACATGGTGACAGTTCCAATGCTGACAGTGCCCATGGTGACAGTTCTAATGGTGAGAGTGCTCATGGTAACAGTGCCCATGGTGACATTGCTCATGGTGACAGAGCCCATGGTGACAGGGTCCATTGTTACACTGCCCAATGTGACAGTGCTCTTGGTGACAGTGACTATGGTCACAATGCTCATGGTCACAGTGCTCATTGTGATAGTGCCCATTGTGACATTCCCATGCTTATAGTCTCCATGGTAAGTGGAATCACGGAAATAGTGCCCATGGTGACAGTGCTCATTGCGACAGTGCCCATAGTGAGAGTGCCCATGGCGACAGTGCTCATGGTGAGAGTGCCCATGGTGAAACTGCTCATGGTGACAGTACCCATGGTGAGAATGCCCATGGTGACAATGCCCATGGTGAGAATGTCCATTGTGACAGTTCACATGGTTATAATCTCCATGGTGACCGCAATCACGGTAATAGTGCCCATTGTGACCGTTATCATGGTGACAATGCTCATGGTGACAGTGCCCGTGGAAACAGTGCTCATGGTGACAGTGCTCATTGTGATAGTGCTCATGGTGATAGTGCCCATGGCGACTGGGCACATGTTGACAGTGCTCATGGTGACAGTGCCCATGGTGACTGTTCTCATGGTGATATTTCTCATAGTGACAGTGCCCATGGTGATAGTGCTCTTGGTGAGAGTGCCCATGGTGACAGTGCTCATGGTGACAGAGCCCATGGTGATAGGGCCGATTGTGACACTGCCCAATGTGACAGTGCTCATGGTGAAAATGTCCATCGTCACAGTGCTCATGGTCATAGTGCTCCTGGTGATAGTTCCCATTGTGACATTCCCATGCTTAGATTCTCCATGGTAACCGCAACCACGGAAATAGTGCCCATGGTGATCGTGCTCATGGTTACAGTGCTCATGGCGACAGTGCCCATAGTGACAGTTCTCAAGGTGACAGTGCCCATTGTGACAGTGTCCATGTTTATACTGTCCATGGTGACCACATTCACTGTTATAGTGCACACGGTGACCGTGCTCATGGTGATAGTGCGAATGGTGACATTAACCATGGTGACAGTGGCCACGGTGACAGTGCTCATGGTGATCGTGTCCATGGAGACAGTACTCAGGGTGAAAGTGCCCATGGTGACAGTGCTCATGCTGATAGTGCCCGATGTGAGAGTCCCATGGTTATAATCTCCATGGTCACTGCAATCACGGTAATAGTGCCCATCATAACCGTACCCATGGTGATATTGCCCATTGTGACAGTCCCATGGTTATAGTCTCCATGGTAACAGCTACCACGGTAATAATGCCCATGGTGACCGTGCTCATGGTGACAGTGCTCTGTTGACAATTCCCATGGTGACAATGCTCATGGTAATAGTGCTCATGGTGACTGTGGTCATGGTGACAATGCACATGGTAATAGTGTTCATGCTGACTGTGGTCATGGTGACAGTGCCAATGGTGACAGTGCTCATGGTTAAGTGCCCCTGGTGACAATGCTCATGCTGATAGTGCTCATGGTGACAGTGCCCATGGTGACAGTTTCCATTGTGACACTGCCCAATGTCACAGTTCTCATGGTGAGAGTGACCAGGCTCACAGTGCTCATGGTGATAGTGCCCATTGTGACATTCCCATCCTTATAGTCTCCACGGTAACCGCAATCACGGAAATAGTGCCCATGGTGACCGTGCTCATGGTGACAGTGCTCATGGTAACAGTGCCCATGGTGACAGTGCTCATAGTGACAGAGCTCATGGCGACAATGCCCATAGTGAGAGTGCCCCTGGAAACAGTGCTCATGGTGATAGTACTCATGGTGACAGTACTCATGGTGACAGTGTTCATGGTGATAGTGCTCATGGTCGCAATGCTCACAGTGAAAGTGCTCTTTGTGAAATATACTGTGGTGACATTACCCATAGTGATATGACCCTTTGTGACACTTTTCACGGTGACAGTTCCCATGGTGACAGTTCCCATGGTGACAGTGTCCATGGTGACAGTGCTCATGGTGACAGTGCTCATGGTGACCGTGCTCATGGAAAGATTGCTCATGGTGACAGTGCTCATTGTGATAGTGCTCATGGTGATACTGCACATTGTGACACTGCCGAGGGTTATAGTCTCCATGGTGACCGCAATCAATGTGATAGTTCCCATGGGGACTGGGCACATGGTGACAGTGCCCATGGTGACATTTCTCATGGTGATATTGTTCATAGTGACAATGCCCATGGTGATAGTTGTCATGGTGACAGTGCCCATGGTGACAGTGCTCATGGTGACAGAGCCCATGGCGACAGGCTCGATTGTGACACTGCCCAATGTGACATGGTCACATTGGTCATGGTCACAGTGCTCCTAGTGATACTTCCCATTGTGACATTCCCATGCTTATATTCTCCATGGTAACTGTAACCACGGAAATAGTGTCCATGGTGATCGTGCTCATGGTTACAGTGCTCATGGTGACAGTGCTCATGGCGACAGTGCCCATAGTGACAGTGCTCATGGCGACAGTGCCCATTGTGACAGTGTCCATGTTTATATTGTCCATGGTGACCGCCATCACTGTTAGAGTGCACACGGTGACTGTGCTCAAGGTGATAGTGTTAATGGTGACAGTTACCATCGTGACAGTATCCACGGTGACAGTGCTCATAGTGATCGTTTCCATGGTGACAGTGCTCAGTGTGACAGTGCCCATGGTGACTGTGCTCATGCTGATAGTGCCCGATGTGAGAGTCCCCTGCGTATAATCTCCAGGGTCACTGCAATCACGGTAATAGTGCCCATCGTAACCATACCCATGGTGATAGTGCCCATTGTGACAGTCCTATGGTTATAGTCTCCATGGTTACCGCTACCACGGTAATAGTGCCCATGGTGACCATGCTCATGGTAACAGTGCTCATGGTGACAATTCCCATGGTGACAGTCCTCATGGTAATAGTGTTCATGGTGACTGTGGTCATGGTGACAGTGCCAATGGTGACAGTGCTCATCGTTCAGTACCCATGGTGACATTGCTCATGCTGATAGTGCTCATGGTGACAGTGCTCTCGGTGACAGTGCCCATGGTGACAGTTCCCATTGTGACACTGCCCAGTGTGACAGTGCTCATGGTGACAGTGACCATGGTCACAGTGCTCATGGTGATAGTGCCCATGGTGACAGTGCTCATAGTGACAGAGCGCATGGCGACAGTGCCCATAGTCACAATGCTCACAGTGAAAGTGGTCTTTGTGAAATATACGGTGGTGACAGTACCCATAGTGATATTATCCTTTGTGACACTTTTCACGGTGACAGTTCCCATGGTGACAGTGCCCAGGGTGACAGTGTCCATGGTGACAGTGCTCGTGGTGAGAGTGCTCATGGAAAGATTGCTCATGGTGACAGTGCTCATTGTGATAGTGCTCATGGTGATACTGCACATTGTGACACTGCCCATGGTTATAGTCTCCATGGTGACCGCAATCAAAGTAATAGTTCCCTTGGTGACCGTGTTCATGGTGACAGTGCTCATGGTGACAGAGCCCATGGTGACAGTTCCAATGCTGACTGTGCCCATGGCGACACTGATCATGGTGACACTGATCAAGGTGATAGTGCCCATGGTGACTGGGCCCATGGTGACAGTGGCAAGGCTGACAGTGCCCATGATGACAGTTCTCATGGTGATATTGCTCATAGTGACAGTGCCCATGGTGATAGTGCTCATGGTGACTGTTCCCATGGTGACAGTGCTCATGGTGATAGTGTCCATGGTGAAAGTGCTAAGGGTGACAGTGCCAATGGTGACAGTGCTCATGCTGATAGTGCCCGATGTGAGAGTCCCATGGTTATAATCTGAAAGGTCACTGCAATCACGGTAATAGTGCCCATCGTAACCGTACCCATGGTGATAGTGCCCATTGTGACAGTCCCAAGGTTATAGTCTCCATGTTGACCGCTACCACGGGAATAGTGCCCATGGTGACCGTGCTCATGGTGACAGTGCTCATGGTGACAATTCCCATGGTGGCAATTCTCATGGTAATAGTGCTCATGGTGACTGTGGTCATGGTGACACTGCTCAAGGTGATATTGCCCATGGTGACTGGGCCCATGGTGACAGTGCTCCAGGTGACAGAGCCCATGTTGGCAGTGGCAATGCTGACACTGCCCATGGTGACAGTTCTCATGGTGATATTGCTCATAGTGATAGTTCCCATGGTGACAGTGCCCTTGGTGACAGTTCTCATGGTGACAGTGCTCAAGGATATAGTGCCGATTTTGACAGTCCCATGGTTATAGTCTCCATGGTGACTGCAATCAAGGTAATAGTGCACACGGTGACTGTGCTCATGGTGACAATGGTCATGGTGACCGTGCTCATGCTGAGAGTGTTCATGGCGACAGTGTACTTGGTGACAGTGTTCATGGTGACTGTGCTCATCGTCATAATGCTCAAAGTGAAAGTGCTCTTAGTGAAATATACTGTGGTGACAGTACCCATAGTGATAGTACCCTTTGTGACACTTTTCACGGTGACAGTTCCCATGGTGACAGTGCCCATGGTGACAGTGTCCATGGTGACAGTGCTCATGGTGATACTGCCTCTTGTGACACTGCCCATGGATATAGTCTCCATGGTGACCGCAATCACAGTAATAGTGCGCATGGTGACTGTGATCATGGTGACAGTGGTCATGCTGACAGAGCCAGGGTCCATTGTTACAATGCCCAATGTGACAGTGCTCATGGTGACAGTGACTATGGTTACAATGCTCATGGTCACAGTGCTCATTGTGATAGTGCCCATTGTGACATTCCCATGCTTATAGTCTCCATGGTAACCACAGTCATGGAAATAGTGCCCATGGTGACAGTGCTCATGGAGACAGTGCCCATAGTGAGAGTGCCCATGGCGACAGTGCCCATGGCAACAGTGCTCATGGTGACAGTACCCAAGGTGAAAATGCCCATGGTGACAATGCCCATGGTGACCGTGTCCATTGTGACAGTTCACATGGTTATAATCTCATTGGTGACCGCAATCACGGTAATAGTGCCCATTGTGACCGTTATCATGGTGACAATGCTCACGGTGACAGTGCCCATGGAAACAGTGCTCATGGTGACAGAGATCATTGTAATATTGCTCATGGTGATACTGCCCATGGTGACTGGGCACATGGTGACAGTGCTCATGGTGACAGTGGCAATGCTGACAGTGCCGAAGGAGACAGTTCTCATGGTAATATTGCTCATAGTGACAGTGCCCATGGTGAAAGTGCTCATGGTGACAGAGCCCATGGTGATAGGGCCGATTGTGACACTGCCCAATGTGACAGTGCTCATGGTGACAATGACCGTGGTCAGAGTGCTCCTGGTGATATTTCCCAGTGTGACATTCCCATGCTTATATTCTCCATGGTAACCGCAACCACGGAAATAGTGCCCATGGTGATCGTGCTCATGGTGACAGTACTCATGGTGATATTGTTCATAGTGACAGTGCCCATGGTGATAGTGGTCATGGTGACAGTGCCCATGGTGACAGTGCTCATGGTGACAGAGCCCATGGAGACAGGGCCGATTGTGACACTGCCCAATGTGACAGTGCTCATGGTGACAATGACCATGGTCACAGTGGTCATGGTCACAGTGCTCCTGGTGATAGTTCCCATTGTGACATTCCCATGCTTATATTCTCCATGGTAACCGTAACCACGGAAATAGTGCCCAAGGTGTTCGTGCTCATGGTGACAGTGCTCATGGTGACAGTGCCTCTGGTGACAGTGCTCATGGCAACAGTGCCCAAAGTGACAGTACTCATGGTGACAGTGCCCATTGTGACAGTGTCCATGTTTATATTGTCCATGGTGACCGCTTTCACTCTTATAGTGCACACGGTGACCGTGCTCATGGTGATAGTGCTAATGGTGACAATAACCATGGTGACAGTGTCCACAGTGACAGTGCTCATTGTCATAGTGTCCATGGTGATAGTGTCCATGGTGCCAGTGCCCTTGGTGACAGTGCTCATGCTGATAGTGCCCGATGGGAGAGTCCCATGCTTATAATCTACATGGTCACTGCCATCACGGTAATAGGGCCCCTCGTAACCGTCCCCAGGGTGATAGTGCCCATTGTGACAGTCCCATGGTTATAGTCTCCATGGTGACCGCTACCACGGTAATAGTGCCCATGGTGACCGTGCTCATGGTAACAGTGCTCATGGTGACAATTCCCATGGTGACAATCCTCATGGTAATAGTGTTCATGGTGACTGTGGTCATGGTGATAGTGCCAATGGTGACAGTGCTCATCGTTCAGTACCCATGGTGACATTGCTCATGCTGATAGTGCTCATGGTGACAGTGTCCATGGTGACAGTTCCCATTGTGACACTGCCCAGTGTGACAGTGCTCATGGTGACAGTGACCATGGTCACAGTGCTCATGGTGATAGTGCCCATGGTGACAGTGCTCATAGTGACAGAGCGCATGGCGACAGTGCCCATAGTCACAATGCTCACAGTGAAAGTGGTCTTTGTGAAATATACGGTGGTGACAGTACCCATAGTGATATTATCCTTTGTGACACTTTTCACGGTGACAGTTCCCATGGTGACAGTGCCCAGGGTGACAGTGTCCACGGTGACAGTGCTCATGGTGAGAGTGCTCATGGAAAGATTGCTCATGGTGACAGTGCTCATTGTGATAGTGCTCATGGTGATACTGCACATTGTGACACTGCCCATGGTTATAGTCTCCATGGTGACCGCAATCAAAGTAATAGTTCCCATGGTGACCGTGATCATGGTGACAGTGCTCATGGTGACAGAGCCCATGGTGACAGTTCCAATGCTGACTGTGCCCATGGCGACACTGATCATGGTGACACTGATCAAGGTGATAGTGCCCATGGTGACTGGGCCCATGGTAACAGTGGCAAGGCTGACAGTGCCCATGATGACAGTTCTTATGGTGATATTGCTCATAGTGACAGTGCCCATGGTGATAGTGCTCATGGTGACAGTTCCCATGGTGACAGTGCTCATGGTGATAGTGTCCATGGTGAAAGTGCTAAGGGTGACAGTGCCCATGGTGACAGTGCTCATGCTGATAGTGCCCGATGTGAGAGTCCCATGGTTATAATCTGAAAGGTCACTGCAATCACGGTAATAGTGCCCATCGTAACCGTACCCATGGTGATAGTGCCCATTGTGACAGTCCCAAGGTTATAGTCTCCATGTTGACCGCTACCACGGGAATAGTGCCATGGTGACAATTCCCATGGTGGCAATGCTCAAGGTAATAGTGCTCATGGTGACTGTGGTCATGGTGACACTGCTCAAGGTGATATTGCCCATGGTGACTGGGCCCATGGTGACAGTGCTCCAGGTGACAGAGCCCATGTTGGCAGTGGCAATGCTGACAATGCCCATGGTGACAGTTCTCATGGTGATATTGCTCATAGTGATAGTTCCCATGGTGACAGTGCCCTTGGTGACAGTTCTCATGGTGACAGTGCTCAAGGATATAGTGCCGATTTTGACAGTCCCATGGTTATAGTCTCCATGGTGACCGCAATCAAGGTAATAGTGCACACGGTGACTGTGCTCATGGTGACAATGGCCATGGTGACAGTGTCCATGGTGACAGTGCCCATGGTGACAGTTCCCATTGTGACACTGCCCAGTGTGACAGTGCTCATGGTGACAGTGACCATGGTCACAGTGCTCATGGTGATAGTGCCCATGGTGACAGTGCTCATAGTGACAGAGCGCATGGCGACAGTGCCCATAGTCACAATGCTCACAGTGAAAGTGGTCTTTGTGAAATATACGGTGGTGACAGTACCCATAGTGATATTATCCTTTGTGACACTTTTCACGGTGACAGTTCCCATGGTGACAGTGCCCAGGGTGACAGTGTCCACGGTGACAGTGCTCATGGTGAGAGTGCTCATGGAAAGATTGCTCATGGTGACAGTGCTCATTGTGATAGTGCTCATGGTGATACTGCACATTGTGACACTGCCCATGGTTATAGTCTCCATGGTGACCGCAATCAAAGTAATAGTTCCCATGGTGACCGTGATCATGGTGACAGTGCTCATGGTGACAGAGCCCATGGTGACAGTTCCAATGCTGACTGTGCCCATGGCGACACTGATCATGGTGACACTGATCAAGGTGATAGTGCCCATGGTGACTGGGCCCATGGTAATAGTGGCAAGGCTGACAGTGCCCATGATGACAGTTCTTATGGTGATATTGCTCATAGTGACAGTGCCCATGGTGATAGTGCTCATGGTGACAGTTCCCATGGTGACAGTGCTCATGGTGATAGTGTCCATGGTGAAAGTGCTAAGGGTGACAGTGCCGATGGTGACAGTGCTCATGCTGATAGTGCCCGATGTGAGAGTCCCATGGTTATAATCTGAAAGGTCACTGCAATCACGGTAATAGTGCCCATCGTAACCGTACCCATGGTGATAGTGCCCATTGTGACAGTCCCAAGGTTATAGTCTCCATGTTGACCGCTACCACGGTAATAATGCCCATGGTGACCGTGCTCATGGTGACAGTGCTCTGTTGACAATTCCCATGGTGACAATGCTCATGGTAATAGTGCTCATGGTGACTGTGGTCATGGTGACAATGCACATGGTAATAGTGTTCATGGTGACTGTGGTCATGGTGACAGTGCCAATGGTGACAGTGCTCATGGTTAAGTGCCCATGGTGACAATGCTCATGCTGATAGTGCTCATGGTGACAGTGCCCATGGTGACAGTTTCCATTGTGACACTGCCCAATGTCACAGTTCTCATGGTGACCAGGCTCACAGTGCTCATGGTGATAGTGCCCATTGTGACATTCCCATCCTTATAGTCTCCAAGTTAACCGCAATCACGGAAATAGTGCCGATGGTGACCGTGCTCATGGTTACAGTGCTCATGGTAACAGTGCCCATGGTGGCAGTGCTCATAGTGACAGTGCTCATGGCGACAGTGCCCATAGTGAGAGTGCCCCTGGAAACAGTGCTCATGGTGATAGTACTCATGGTGACAGTACTCATGGTGACAGTGTTCATGGTGATAGTGCTCATGGTCGCAATGCTCACAGTGAAAGTGCTCTTTGTGAAATATACTGTGGTGACATTACCCATAGTGATATGACCCTTTGTGACACTTTTCACGGTGACAGTTCCCATGGTGACAGTGCCCATGGTGACAGTGTCCATGGTGACAGTGCTCATGGTGACAGTGCTCATGGTGACCGTGCTCATGGAAAGATTGCTCATGGTGACAGTGCTCATTGTGATAGTGCTCATGGTGACACTGCACATTGTGACACTGCCGAGGGTTATAGTCTCCATGGTGACCGCAATCAAAGTGATAGTTCCCATGGGGACTGGGCACATGGTGACAGTGCCCATGGTGACATTTCTCATGGTGATATTGTTCATAGTGACAATGCCCATGGTGATAGTTGTCATGGTGACAGTGCCCATGGTGACAGGGCTCATGGTGACAGAGCCCATGGCGACAGGCCCGATTGTGACACTGCCCAATGTGACATGGTCACATTGGTCATGGTCACAGTGCTCCTAATGATAGTTCCCATTGTGACATTCCCATGCTTATATTCTCCATGGTAACTGTAAACACGGAAATAGTGTCCATGGTGATCATGCTCACGGTGACAGTGCTCATGGTGACAGTGCTCATGGCGACAGTGCCCATTGTGACAGTGTCCATGTTTATATTGTCCATGGTGACCGCCATCACTGTTAATGTGCACACGGTGACCGTGCTCATGGTGATAGTGTTAATGGTGACAGTTACCATCGTGACAATATCCACGGTGACAGTGCTCATAGTGATCGTTTCCATGGTGACAGTGCTCAGTGTGACAGTGCCCATGGTGACTGTGCTCATGCTGATAGTGCCCGATGTGAGAGTCCCCTGCGTATAATCTCCATGGTCACTGCAATCACGGTAATAGTGCCCATCGTAACCATACCCAAGGTGATAGTGCCCATTGTGACAGTCCTATGGTTATAGTTTCCATGGTTACCGCTACCACGGTAATAGTGCCCATGGTGACCATGCTCATGGTAACAGTGCTCATGGTGACAATTCCCATGGTGACAGTCTGCATGGTAATAGTGTTCATGGTTACTGTGGTCATGGTGACAGTGCCAATGGTGACAGTGCTCATCGTTCAGTACCCATGGTGACATTGCTCATGCTGATAGTGCTCATGGTCACAGTGCTCTCGGTGACAGTGCCCATGGTGACAGTTCCCATTGTGACACTGCCCAGTGTGACAGTGCTCATGGTGACAGTGACCATGGTCACAGTGCTCATGGTGATAGTGCCCATGGTGACAGTGCTCATAGTGACAGAGCTCATGGCGACAGTGCCCATAGTCACAATGCTCACAGTGAAAGTGGTCTTTGTGATATATACGGTGGTGACAGTACCCATAGTGATATTATCCTTTGTGACACTTTTCACGGTGACAGTTCCCATGGTGACAGTGCCCAGGGTGACAGTGTCCATGGTGACAGTGCTCATGGTGAGAGTGCTCATGGAAAGATTGCTCATGGTGACAGTGCTCATTGTGATAGTGCTCAAGGTGATACTGCACATTGTGACACTGCCCATGGTTATAGTCTCCATGGTGACCGCAATCAAAGTAATAGTTCCCATGGTGACCGTGATCATGGTGACAGTGCTCATGGTGACAGAGCCCATGGTGACAGTTCCAATGCTGACTGTGCCCATGGCGACACTGATCATGGTGACACTGATCAAGGTGATAGTGCCCATGGTGACTGGGCCCATGGTGACAGTGGCAAGGCTGACAGTGCCCATGATGACAGTTCTCATGGTGATATTGCTCATAGTGACAGTGCCCATGGTGATAGTGCTCATGGTGACAGTTCCCATGGTGACAGTGCTCATGGTGATAGTGTCCATGGTGAAAGTTCTAAGGGTGACAGTGCCCATGGTGACAGTGCTCATGCTGATAGTGCCCGATGTGAGAGTCCCATGGTTATAATCTGAAAGGTCACTGCAATCACGGTAATAGTGCCCATCGTAACCGTACCCATGGTGATAGTGCCCATTGTGACAGTCCCAAGGTTATAGTCTCCATGTTGACCGCTACCACGGGAATAGTGCCCATGGTGACCATGCTCATGGTGACAGTGCTCATGGTGACAATTCCCATGGTGGCAATGCTCAAGGTAATAGTGCTCATGGTGACTGTGGTCATGGTGACACTGCTCAAGGTGATATTGCCCATGGTGACTGGGCCCATGGTGACAGTGCTCCAGGTGACAGAGCCCATGTTGGCAGTGGCAATGCTGACAATGCCCATGGTGACAGTTCTCATGGTGATATTGCTCATAGTGATAGTTCCCATGGTGACAGTGCCCTTGGTGACAGTTCTCATGGTGACAGTGCTCAAGGATATAGTGCCGATTTTGACAGTCCCATGGTTATAGTCTCCATGGTGACCGCAATCAAGGTAATAGTGCACACGGTGACTGTGCTCATGGTGACAATGGCCATGGTGACAGTGTCCATGGTGACAGTGCCCATGGTGACAGTTCCCATTGTGACACTGCCCAGTGTGACAGTGCTCATGGTGACAGTGACCATGGTCACAGTGCTCATGGTGATAGTGCCCATGGTGACAGTGCTCATAGTGACAGAGCGCATGGCGACAGTGCCCATAGTCACAATGCTCACAGTGAAAGTGGTCTTTGTGAAATATACGGTGGTGACAGTACCCATAGTGATATTATCCTTTGTGACACTTTTCACGGTGACAGTTCCCATGGTGACAGTGCCCAGGGTGACAGTGTCCACGGTGACAGTGCTCATGGTGAGAGTGCTCATGGAAAGATTGCTCATGGTGACAGTGCTCATTGTGATAGTGCTCATGGTGATACTGCACATTGTGACACTGCCCATGGTTATAGTCTCCATGGTGACCGCAATCAAAGTAATAGTTCCCATGGTGACCGTGATCATGGTGACAGTGCTCATGGTGACAGAGCCCATGGTGACAGTTCCAATGCTGACTGTGCCCATGGCGACACTGATCATGGTGACACTGATCAAGGTGATAGTGCCCATGGTGACTGGGCCCATGGTAATAGTGGCAAGGCTGACAGTGCCCATGATGACAGTTCTTATGGTGATATTGCTCATAGTGACAGTGCCCATGGTGATAGTGCTCATGGTGACAGTTCCCATGGTGACAGTGCTCATGGTGATAGTGTCCATGGTGAAAGTGCTAAGGGTGACAGTGCCCATGGTGACAGTGCTCATGCTGATAGTGCCCGATGTGAGAGTCCCATGGTTATAATCTGAAAGGTCACTGCAATCACGGTAATAGTGCCCATCGTAACCGTACCCATGGTGATAGTGCCCATTGTGACAGTCCCAAGGTTATAGTCTCCATGTTGACCGCTACCACGGGAATAGTGCCATGGTGACCATGCTCATGGTGACAGTGCTCATGGTGACAATTCCCATGGTGGCAATGCTCAAGGTAATAGTGCTCATGGTGACTGTGGTCATGGTGACACTGCTCAAGGTGATATTGCCCATGGTGACTGGGCCCATGGTGACAGTGCTCCAGGTGACAGAGCCCATGTTGGCAGTGGCAATGCTGACACTGCCCATGGTGACAGTTCTCATGGTGATATTGCTCATAGTGATAGTTCCCATGGTGACAGTGCCCTTGGTGACAGTTCTCATGGTGACAGTGCTCAAGGATATAGTGCCGATTTTGACAGTCCCATGGTTATAGTCTCCATGGTGACCGCAATCAAGGTAATAGTGCACACGGTGACTGTGCTCATGGTGACAATTGTCATGGTGACCGTGCTCATGCTGAGAGTGTTCATGGCGACAGTGTACTTGGTGACAGTGTTCATGGTGACTGTGCTCATCGTCATAATGCTCAAAGTGAAAGTGCTCTTAGTGAAATATACTGTGGTGACAGTACCCATAGTGATAGTACCCTTTGTGACACTTTTCACGGTGACAGTTCCCATGGTGACAGTGCCCATGGTGACAGTGTCCATGGTGACAGTGCTCATGGTGATACTGCCTCTTGTGACACTGCCCATGGATATAGTCTCCATGGTGACCGCAATCACAGTAATAGTGCGCATGGTGACTGTGATCATGGTGACAGTGGTCATGCTGACAGAGCCAGGGTCCATTGTTACAATGCCCAATGTGACAGTGCTCATGGTGACAGTGACTATGGTTACAATGCTCATGGTCACAGTGCTCATTGTGATAGTGCCCATTGTGACATTCCCATGCTTATAGTCTCCATGGTAACCACAGTCATGGAAATAGTGCCCATGGTGACAGTGCTCATGGAGACAGTGCCCATAGTGAGAGTCCCCATGGCGACAGTGCCCATGGCAACAGTGCTCATGGTGATAGTCCCCATGGTGAACCTGCTCATGGTGACAGTACCCAAGGTGAAAATGCCCATGGTGACAATGCCCATGGTGACCGTGTCCATTGTGACAGTTCACATGGTTATAATCTCCATGGTGACCGCAATCACGGTAATAGTGCCCATTGTGACCGTTATCATGGTGACACTGCTCATGGTGACAGTGCCCATGGAAACAGTGCTCATGGTGACAGTGCTCATTGTGATAGTGCTCATGGTGATAGTGCCCATGGTGACTGGGCACATGGTGACAGTGCTCATGGTGACAGTGCCCATGGTGACAGTGCTCATGGTGACAGAGCTCATGGTGATAGGGCCGATTGTGACACTGCCCAATGTGACAGTGCTCATGGTGAAAATGACCATGGTCACAGTGCTCATGGTCACAGTGCTCCTGGTGATAGTTCCCATTGGGACATTCCCATGCTTATATTCTCCATGGTAACCGTAACCACGGAAATAGTGCCCAAGTTGATCGTGCTCATAGTGACAGTGCCCATGGTGATAGTGGTCATGGTGACAGTGCCCATGGTGACAGTGCTCATGGTGACAGAGCCCATGGCGACAGGGCCGATTGTGACACTGCCCAATGTGACAGTGCTCATGGTGGCAATGACCATGGTCACAGTGGTCATGGTCACAGTGCTCCTGGTGATAGTTCCCATTGTGACATTCCCATGCTTATATTCTCCATGGTAACCGTAACCACGGAAATAGTGCCCACGGTGATCATGCTCATGGTGACAGTGCTCATGGTGACAGTGCCTCTGGTGACAGTGCTCATGGCAACAGTGCCCAAAGTGACAGTACTCATGGTGACAGTGCCCATTGTGACAGTGTCCATGTTTATATTGTCCATGGTGACTGCTTTCACTCTTATAGTGCACACGGTGACCGTGCTCATGGTGATAGTGCTAATGGTGACAATAACCATGGTGACAGTGTTCACGGTGAAAGTGCTCATGGTGATAGTGTCCATGGTGACAGTGCTCAGGGTGCCAGTGCCCATGGTGACAGTGCTCATGCTGATAGTGCCCAATGTGAGAGTCCCATGCTTATAGTATACATGGTCACTGCCATCACGGTAATAGGGCCCATTGTGACCGTCCCCAGGGTGATAGTGCCCATTGTGACAGTCCCATGGTTATAGTCTCCATGGTGACCGCTACCACGGTAATAGTGCCCATGGTGACCGTGCTCATGGTAACAGTGCTCATGGTGACAATTCCCATGGTGACAATCCTCATGGTAATAGTGTTCATGGTGACTGTGGTCATGGTGACAGTGCCAATGGTGAAAGTGCTCATCGTTCAGTACCCATGGTGACATTGCTCATGCTGATAGTGCTCATGGTGACAGTGCCCATGGTGACAGTTCCCATTGTGACACTGCCCAGTGTGACAGTGCTCATGGTGACAGTGACCATGGTCACAGTGCTCATGGTGATAGTGCCCATGGTGACAGTGCTCATAGTGACAGAGCGCATGGCGACAGTGCCCATAGTCACAATGCTCACAGTGAAAGTGGTCTTTGCGAAATATACAGTGGTGAGAGTACCCATAGTGATATTATCCTTTGTGACACTTTTCACGGTGACAGTTCCCATGGTGACAGTGCCCAGGGTGACAGTGTCCATGGTGACAGTGCTCATGGTGACAGTGCTCATGGAAAGATTGCTCATGGTGACAGTGCTCATTGTGATAGTGCTCATGGTGATACTGCACAGTGTGACACTGCCCATGGTTATAGTCTCCATGGTGACCGCAATCAAAGTAATAGTTCCCATGGTGACCGTGATCATGGTGACAGTGTTCATGGTGACAGAGCCCATGGTGACAGTTCCAATGCTGACTGTGCCCATGGCGACACTGATCATGGTGACACTGATCAAGGTGATAGTGCCCATGGTGACAGGGCCCATGGTGACAGTGGCAAGGCTGACAGTGCCCATGATGACAGTTCTCATGGTGATATTGCTCATAGTGACAGTGCCCATGGTGATAGTGCTCATGGTGACAGTTCCCATGGTAACAGTGCTCATGGTGATAGTGTCCATGGTGACAGTGCTAAGGGTGACAGTGCCCATGGTGACAGTGCTCATGCTGATAGTGCCCGATGTGAGAGTCCCATGGTTATAATCTGAAAGGTCACTGCAATCACGGTAATAGTGCCCATCGTAACCGTACCCATGGTGATAGTGCCCATTGTGACAGTCCCAAGGTTATAGTCTCCATGTTGACCGCTACCACGGGAATAGTGCCCATGGTGACCGTGCTCATGGTGACAGTGCTCATGGTGACAATTCCCATGGTGGCAATGCTCATGGTAATAGTGCTCATGGTGACTGTGGTCATGGTGACACTGCTCAAGGTGATATTGCCCATGGTGACTGGGCCCATGGTGACAGTGCTCCAGGTGACAGACCCCATGTTGACAGTGGCAATGCTGACACTGCCCATGGTGACAGTTCTCATGGTGATATTGCTCATAGTGATAGTTCCCATGGTGACAGTGCCCTTGGTGACAGTTCTCATGGTGACAGTGCTCAAGGATATAGTGCCGATTTTGACAGTCCCATGGTTATAGTCTCCATGGTGACCGCAATCAAGGTAATAGTGCACACGGTGACTGTGCTCATGGTGACAATGGCCATGGTGACCGTGCTCATGCTGAGAGTGTTCATGGTGACAGTGTACTTGGTGAGAGTGCTCATCATCATAATGCTCAAAGTGAAAGTGCTCTTAGTGAAATATACTGTGGTGACAGTACCCATAGTGATAGTACCCTTTGTGACACTTTTCACGGTGACAGTGTCCATGGTGACAGTGTCCATGGTGACAGGGCTCATGGTGATACTGCCTCTTGTGACACTGCCCATGGTTATAGTCTCCATGGTGACCGCAATCACAGTAATAGTGCGCATGGTGACTGTGATCATGGTGACAGTGGTCATGCTGACAGAGCCCATGGTGACAGTTCCAATGCTGACAGTGCCAATGGTGACAGTGCCCATGGTGACAGTGCTCATGGTGACAGAGCCCATGGTGATAGGGCCGATTGTGACACTGCCCAATGTGACAGTGCTCATGGTGACAATGACCATGGTCACAGTGATCATGGTCACAGTGCTACTGGTGATAGTTCCCATTGTGACATTCCCATGCTTAGATTCTCCATGGTAACCGCAACCACGGAAAAAGTGCCCATGGTGATCGTGCTCATGGTTACAGTGCTCATGGCGACAGTGCCCACAGTGACAGTTCTCAAGGTGACAGTGCCCATTGTGACAGTGTCCATGTTTATACTGTCCATGGTGACCACATTCACTGTTATAGTGCACACGGTGACCGTGCTCATGGTGGTAGTGCGAATGGTGACACTAACCATGGTGACAGTGGCCACGGTGACAGTGCTCATGGTGATCGTGTCCATGGAGACAGTACTCAGGGTGAAAGTGCCCATGGTGACAGTGCTCATGCTGATAGTGCCCGGTGTGAGAGTCCCATGGTTATAATCTCCATGGTCACTGCAATCACGGTAATAGTGCCCATCGTAACCGTACCCATGGTGATAGTGCCCATTGTGACAGTCCCATGGTTATAGTCTCCATGGTAACCGCTACCACGGTAATAATGCCCATGGTGACCGTGCTCATGGTGACAGTGCTCTGTTGACAATTCCCATGGTGACAATGCTCATGGTAATAGTGCTCATGGTGACTGTGGTCATGGTGACAATGCACATGGTAATAGTGTTCATGGTGACTGTGGTAATGGTGACAGTGCCAATGGTGACAGTGCTCATGGTTAAGTGGCCATGGTGACATTGCTGATGCTGATAGTGCTAATGGTGACAGTGCCCATGGTGACAGTTTCCATTGTGACACTGCCCAATGTCACAGTGCTCATGGTGACAGTGACCAGGCTCACAGTGCTCATGGTGATAGTGCCCATTGTGACATTCCCATGCTTATAGTCTCCATGGTAAGTGGAATCACGGAAATAGTGCCCATGGTGTCAGTGCTCATGGCGACAGTGCCCATAGTGAGAGTGCCCATGGCGACAGTGCCCATGGCAACAGTGCTCATGGTGATAGTGCCCATGGTGAAACTGCTCATGGTGATAGTACCCATGATTGAGAATGCCCATGGTGACAATGCCCATGGTGAAAGTGTCCATGGTGACAGTGCTCATGGTGATACTGCCTCTTGTGACACTGCACATGGTTATAGTCTCCATGGTGACCGCAATCACAGTTAGAGTGGCCATGGTGACTGTGATCATGGTGACAGTGCTCATGGTGACAGAGCCCATGGTGATAGTTCCAAGGCGGACAGTGCCCATGGTGACAGTTCTAATGGTGGTAGTGCTCATGGTAACATTGCCCATGGTGACATTGCTCATGGTGACAGAGCCCATGGTGACAGGGTCCATTGTTACACTGCCCAATGTGACAGTGCTCTTGGTGACAGTGACTATGGTTACAATGCTCATGGTCACAGTGCCCTTTGTGATGGTGCCCATTGTGACATTCCCATGCCTATAGTCTCCATGGTAACCGCAATCACAGAAATAGTGCCCATGGTGACCGTGCTCATGGTGACAGTGCTCATGGTAACAGTGGCAATGGTGAAAGTGCTCTTGGCGACCGTGCCCATAGTGAGAGTGCCCCTGTCAACAGTGTTCATGGTGATAGTGCCCATAGTGACAGTATTCATGGTGACAGTGCTCATGGTCACAATGCTCACAGTGCAAGTGCTCTTAGTGAAATATACTGTGGTGACAGTACCCATAGTGATAGTACCCTTTGTGACCCTTTTCACGGTGACAGTTCCCATGGTGACAGTGCCCATGGTGACAGTGTCCATGGTGACAGTGCTCATGGTGACAGTGCCCATGGTGAGAGTTCCAATGATGACAATGCCTTTGGTGACAGTTCTCATGGTAATAGTGCTCATGGTCACAGTGCCCATGGCGAAAGTGCTCATGGTGACCATGCTCAAGTTGATAGTGCCCATGGTAAATGGGCCCATGGTGACAGTGCTCATGGTGACAGCGGCAATGCTGACAGTGCCCATGGTGACAGTTCTGATGGTGACAGAGCCCATGGTGACAGTGCTCATGGTGAGAGTGTTCATGGAGCCAGTGTACTTTCTCACAGTGTTCAAGGTGCCCGTGCTCATGGTCACAATGCTCACAGTGATAATGCTCTTAGTGAAATATACCATGCTGACAGTACGCATGGTAATAGTACCCATTGGGACAGAGTTCACGGTGACAGTTCCCTTGGTGAGAGGGCTCATGGTGACAGTGCCCATGGTAACAGTGCTCATGGTGACAGTGCTAATGGTGATAGTTCTCGTGATAAAGCCCTTTGTGAGAGTGCCGATGGTTATAGTCACCATGGTGACCGCAATCTCGGTGAAAATGCCCATGGAGACCATGCTCATGGTGATAGTGCTCATGGTAATAGTACCAATGGTGACGGTTCCCAAGGTGACAGTGCTCATGGTGACATTACCCATGGTTATATAGCCTACGGTGACAGTGCCCATGGTGACAATTATCACAGTGATAGTTCCCCTTTTGATAGTGCTCATGGTTAGAGTGCTCATGGTGACAGTGCCCACGGTGACAGTGCTCATGGTGAGAGTGCCCGTTGTGACAGTGTCCATGGTTATATTCACCATGTTGACCGCAATCATGGTAATAGTGCCCGTGGTGACAATGCCCATGGTGACAGTGCTCGTGGTGACAGTGCCCATGGAAACAGTGCTCATGGGGAGTGTGTTCATGGTGATAGTGCTCATGGTCACAATGCTCACAGTGAAAGTGCTCTTTGTGAAATATACTGTGGTGACAGTACCCATAGTGATATTATCCTTTGTGACACTTTTCACGGTGACAGTTCCCATGGTGACAGTGCCCATTGAGACAATGCTCATGGTAATAGTGCTCATGGTGACTGTGGTCATGGTGACAGTGCCAATGGTGACAGTGCTCCTCGTTCAGTGCCCATGGTGACATTGCTCATGCTGACAGTGCTCATGGTGACAGTGCTCTTGGTGACAGTTCCCATGGTGACAGTTCACATTGTGACACTGCCCAATGTGACGGTGCTCATGGTAACAGTGTCCATGGTCACAGTGCTCATGGTCACAGTGCTCATTGGGGATAGTGCCCATTGTGACATTCCCATGTATATACTCTCCATGATAACCACAGTCACCGAAATAGGGCCCATGGTGACCGTGCTCATGGTGACAGTTCTCATGGTAACAGTGCCCATGGTGATAGTATTCACAGTGACAGTGCTCATGGCGACAGTTCCCATAGTGAGAGTTCCCCTGGCAACAGTGCTCATGGTGATAGTGCCCATGGTGACAGTACTCATGGTGAAACTGTTCATGGTGATAGTGCGCATGGTCACAATGCTGACAGTGAAAGTGCTCTTAGTGAAATATACTGTGGTGATATTACCCATAGTGATAGTACCCTTTGTGACTCTTTTCACGGTGACAGTTCCCATGGTGACAGTGCCCATGGTGACAGTGTCCATGGTGACAGTGCTCATGGTGACAGTGCTCATTGTGATAGTGCTCATGGTGATACTGCCCATTGTGACACTGCCCATGGTTATAGTCTCCATGGTGACCGCAATCACAGTAATATTGCCCATGGTGCCCGTGATCATGGTGACAGTGCTCATGGTGACAGAGCCCATGGTGACAGTTCCAATGCTGACAGTGCCCATGGTGACAGTTCTAATGGTGAGAGTGCTCATGGTAACAGTGCCCATGGTGACATTGCTCATGGTGACAGAGCCCATGGTGACAGGGTCCATTGTTACACTGCCCAATGTGACAGTGCTCTTGGTGACAGTGACTATGGTCACAATGCTCATGGTCACAGTGCTCATTGTGATAGTGCCCATTGTGACATTCCCATGCTTATAGTCTCCATGGTAAGTGGAATCACGGAAATAGTGCCCATGGTGACAGTGCTCATGGCGACAGTGCCCATAGTGAGAGTGCCCATGGCGACAGTGCTCATGGTGAGAGTGCCCATGGTGAAACTGCTCATGGTGACAGTACCCATGGTGAGAATGCCCATGGTGACAATGCCCATGGTGAGAATGTCCATTGTGACAGTTCACATGGTTATAATCTCCATGGTGACCGCAATCACGGTAATAGTGCCCATTGTGACCGTTATCATGGTGACAATGCTCATGGTGACAGTGCCCGTGGAAACAGTGCTCATGGTGACAGTGCTCATTGTGATAGTGCTCATGGTGATAGTGCCCATGGCGACTGGGCACATGTTGACAGTGCTCATGGTGACAGTGCCCATGGTGACAGTTCTCATGGTGATATTTCTCATAGTGACAGAGCCCATGGTGATAGTGCTCTTGGTGAGAGTGCCCATGGTGACAGTGCTCATGGTGACAGAGCCCATGGTGATAGGGCCGATTGTGACACTGCCCAATGTGACAGTGCTCATGGTGAAAATGTCCACGGTCACAGTGCTCATGGTCATAGTGCTCCTGGTGATAGTTCCCATTGTGACATTCCCATGCTTAGATTCTCCATGGTAACCGCAACCACGGAAATAGTGCCCATGGTGATCGTGCTCATGGTTACAGTGCTCATGGCGACAGTGCCCATAGTGACAGTTCTCAAGGTGACAGTGCCCATTGTGACAGTGTCCATGTTTATACTGTCCATGGTGACCACATTCACTGTTATAGTGCACACGGTGACCGTGCTCATGGTGGTAGTGCGAATGGTGACACTAACCATGGTGACAGTGGCCACGGTGACAGTGCTCATGGTGATCGTGTCCATGGAGACAGTACTCAGGGTGAAAGTGCCCATGGTGACAGTGCTCATGCTGATAGTGCCCGATGTGAGAGTCCCATGGTTATAATCTCCATGGTCACTGCAATCACGGTAATAGTGCCCATCATAACCGTACCCATGGTGATATTGCCCATTGTGACAGTCCCATGGTTATAGTCTCCATGGTAACAGCTACCACGGTAATAATGCCCATGGTGACAGTGCTCATGGTGACAATGCTCACGGTGACAGTGCCCATGGAAACAGTGCTCATGGTGACAGAGCTCATTGTAATATTGCTCATGGTGATACTGCCCATGGTGACTGGGCACATGGTGACAGTGCTCATGGTGACAGTGGCAATGCTGACAGTGCCGAAGGAGACAGTTCTCATGGTAATATTGCTCATAGTGACAGTGCCCATGGTGAAAGTGCTCATGGTGACAGAGCCCATGGTGATAGGGCCGATTGTGACACTGCCCAATGTGACAGTGCTCATGGTGACAATGACCGTGGTCAGAGTGCTCCTGGTGATGTTTCCCAGTGTGACATTCCCATGCTTATATTCTCCATGGTAACCGCAACCACGGAAATAGTGCCCATGGTGATCGTGCTCATGGTGACAGTACTCATGGTGATATTGTTCATAGTGACAGTGCCCATGGTGATAGTGGTCATGGTGACAGTGCCCATGGTGACAGTGCTCATGGTGACAGAGCCCATGAGACAGGGCCGATTGTGACACTGCACAGTGTGACAGTGCTCATGGTGACAATGACCATGGTCACAGTGGTCATGGTCACAGTGCTCCTGGTGATAGTTCCCATTGTGACATTCCCATGCTTATATTCTCCATGGTAACCATAACCACGGAAATAGTGCCCAAGGTGATCGTGCTCATGGTGACAGTGCTCATGGTGACAGTGCCTCTGGTGACAGTGCTCATGGCAACAGTGCCCAAAGTGACAGTACTCATGGTGACAGTGCCCATTGTGACAGTGTCCATGTTTATATTGTCCATGGTGACCGCTTTCACTCTTATAGTGCACACGGTGACCGTGCTCATGGTGATAGTGCTAATGGTGACAATAACCATGGTGACAGTGTCCACAGTGACAGTGCTCATGGTCATAGTGTCCATGGTGATAGTGTCCATGGTGCCAGTGCCCTTGGTGACAGTGCTCATGCTGATAGTGCCCGATGGGAGAGTCCCATGCTTATAATCTACATGGTCACTGCCATCACGGTAATAGGGCCCATCGTAACCGTCCCCAGGTTGATAGTGCCCATTGTGACAGTCCCATGGTTATAGTCTCCATGGTGACCGCTACCACGGTAATAGTGCCCATGGTGACCGTGCTCATGGTAACAGTGCTCATGGTGACAATTCCCATGGTGACAATCCTCATGGTAATAGTGTTCATGGTGACTGTGGTCATGGTGACAGTGCCAATGGTGACAGTGCTCATCGTTCAGTACCCATGGTGACATTGCTCATGCTGATAGTGCTCATGGTGACAGTGTCCATGGTGACAGTTCCCATTGTGACACTGCCCAGTGTGACAGTGCTCATGGTGACAGTGACCATGGTCACAGTGCTCATGGTGATAGTGCCCATGGTGACAGTGCTCATAGTGACAGAGCGCATGGTGACAGTGCCCATAGTCACAATGCTCACAGTGAAAGTGGTCTTTGTGAAATATACGGTGGTGACAGTACCCATAGTGATATTATCCTTTGTGACACTTTTCACGGTGACAGTTCCCATGGTGACAGTGCCCAGGGTGACAGTGTCCACGGTGACAGTGCTCATGGTGAGAGTGCTCATGGAAAGATTGCTCATGGTGACAGTGCTCATTGTGATAGTGCTCATGGTGATACTGCACATTGTGACACTGCCCATGGTTATAGTCTCCATGGTGACCGCAATCAAAGTAATAGTTCCCATGGTGACCGTGATCATGGTGACAGTGCTCATGGTGACAGAGCCCATGGTGACAGTTCCAATGCTGACTGTGCCCATGGCGACACTGATCATGGTGACACTGATCAAGGTGATAGTGCCCATGGTGACTGGGCCCATGGTAATAGTGGCAAGGCTGACAGAGCCCATGATGACAGTTCTTATGGTGATATTGCTCATAGTGACAGTGCCCATGGTGATAGTGCTCATGGTGACAGTTCCCATGGTGACAGTGCTCATGGAGATAGTGTCCATGGTGAAAGTGCTAAGGGTGACAGTGCCCATGGTGACAGTGCTCATGCTGATAGTGCCCGATGTGAGAGTCCCATGGTTATAATCTGAAAGGTCACTGCAATCACGGTAATAGTGCCCATCGTAACCGTACCCATGGTGATAGTGCCCATTGTGACAGTCCCAAGGTTATAGTCTCCATGTTGACCGCTACCACGGGAATAGTGCCATGGTGACCATGCTCATGGTGACAGTGCTCATGGTGACAATTCCCATGGTGGCAACGCTCAAGGTAATAGTGCTCATGGTGACTGTGGTCATGGTGACACTGCTCAAGGTGATATTGCCCATGGTGACTGGGCCCATGGTGACAGTGCTCCAGGTGACAGAGCCCATGTTGGCAGTGGCAATGCTGACACTGCCCATGGTGACAGTTCTCATGGTGATATTGCTCATAGTGATAGTTCCCATGGTGACAGTGCCCTTGGTGACAGTTCTCATGGTGACAGTGCTCAAGGATATAGTGCCGATTTTGACAGTCCCATGGTTATAGTCTCCATGGTGACCGCAATCAAGGTAATAGTGCACACGGTGACTGTGCTCATGGTGACAATTGTCATGGTGACCGTGCTCATGCTGAGAGTGTTCATGGCGACAGTGTACTTGGTGACAGTGTTCATGGTGACTGTGCTCATCGTCATAATGCTCAAAGTGAAAGTGCTCTTAGTGAAATATACTGTGGTGACAGTACCCATAGTGATAGTACCCTTTGTGACACTTTTCACGGTGACAGTTCCCATGGTGACAGTGCCCATGGTGACAGTGTCCATGGTGACAGTGCTCATGGTGATACTGCCTCTTGTGACACTGCCCATGGATATAGTCTCCATGGTGACCGCAATCACAGTAATAGTGCGCATGGTGACTGTGATCATGGTGACAGTGGTCATGCTGACAGAGCCAGGGTCCATTGTTACAATGCCCAATGTGACAGTGCTCATGGTGACAGTGACTATGGTTACAATGCTCATGGTCACAGTGCTCATTGTGATAGTGCCCATTGTGACATTCCCATGCTTATAGTCTCCATGGTAACCACAGTCATGGAAATAGTGCCCATGGTGACAGTGCTCATGGAGACAGTGCCCATAGTGAGAGTGCCCATGGCGACAGTGCCCATGGCAACAGTGCTCATGGTGATAGTCCCCATGGTGAACCTGCTCATGGTGACAGTACCCAAGGTGAAAATGCCCATGGTGACAATGCCCATGGTGACCGTGTCCATTGTGACAGTTCACATGGTTATAATCTCCATGGTGACCGCAATCACGGTAATAGTGCCCATTGTGACCGTTATCATGGTGACACTGCTCATGGTGACAGTGCCCATGGAAACAGTGCTCATGGTGACAGTGCTCATTGTGATAGTGCTCATGGTGATAGTGCCCATGGTGACTGGGCACATGGTGACAGTGCTCATGGTGACAGTGCCCATGGTGACAGTGCTCATGGTGACAGAGCTCATGGTGATAGGGCCGATTGTGACACTGCCCAATGTGACAGTGCTCATGGTGAAAATGACCATGGTCACAGTGCTCATGGTCACAGTGCTCCTGGTGATAGTTCCCATTGTGACATTCCCATGCTTATATTCTCCATGGTAACCGTAACCACGGAAATAGTGCCCAAGTTGATCGTGCTCATAGTGACAGTGCCCATGGTGATAGTGGTCATGGTGACAGTGCCCATGGTGACAGTGCTCATGGTGACAGAGCCCATGGCGACAGGGCCGATTGTGACACTGCCCAATGTGACAGTGCTCATGGTGGCAATGACCATGGTCACAGTGGTCATGGTCACAGTGCTCCTGGTGATAGTTCCCATTGTGACATTCCCATGCTTATATTCTCCATGGTAACCGTAACCACGGAAATAGTGCCCACGGTGATCATGCTCATGGTGACAGTGCTCATGGTGACAGTGCCTCTGGTGACAGTGCTCATGGCAACAGTGCCCAAAGTGACAGTACTCATGGTGACAGTGCCCATTGTGACAGTGTCCATGTTTATATTGTCCATGGTGACCGCTTTCACTCTTATAGTGCACACGGTGACCGTGCTCATGGTGATAGTGCTAATGGTGACAATAACCATGGTGACAGTGTTCACGGTGAAAGTGCTCATGGTGATAGTGTCCATGGTGACAGTGCTCAGGGTGCCAGTGCCCATGGTGACAGTGCTCATGCTGATAGTGCCCAATGTGAGAGTCCCATGCTTATAATCTACATGGTCACTGCCATCACGGTAATAGGGCCCATTGTGACCGTCCCCAGGGTGATAGTGCCCATTGTGACAGTCCCATGGTTATAGTCTCCATGGTGACCGCTACCACGGTAATAGTGCCCATGGTGACCGTGCTCATGGTTACAGTGCTCATGGTGACAATTCCCATGGTGACAATCTTCATGGTAATAGTGTTCATGGTGACTGTGGTCATGGTGAGAGTGCCAATGGTGACAGTGCTCATCGTTCAGTACCCATGGTGACATTGCTCATGCTGATAGTGCTCATGGTGACAGTGCCCATGGTGACAGTTCCCATTGTGACACTGCCCAGTGTGACAGTGCTCATGGTGACAGTGACCATGGTCACAGTGCTCATGGTGATAGTGCCCATGGTGACAGTGCTCATAGTGACAGAGCGCATGGCGACAGTGCCCATAGTCACAATGCTCACAGTGAAAGTGGTCTTTGTGAAATATACGGTGGTGACAGTACCCATAGTGATATTATCCTTTGTGACACTTTTCACGGTGACAGTTCCCATGGTGACAGTGCCCAGGGTGACAGTGTCCACGGTGACAGTGCTCATGGTGAAAGTGCTCATGGAAAGATTGCTCATGGTGACAGTGCTCATTGTGATAGTGCTCATGGTGATACTACACATTGTGACACTGCCCATGGTTATAGTCTCCATGGTGACCGCAATCAAAGTAATAGTTCCCATGGTGACCGTGATCATGGTGACAGTGTTCATGGTGACAGAGCCCATGGTGACAGTTCCAATGCTGACTGTGCCCATGGCGACACTGATCATGGTGACACTGATCAAGGAGATAGTGCCCATGGTGACTGGGCCCATGGTGACAGTGGCAAGGCTGACAGTGCCCAAGATGACAGTTTTCATGGTGATATTGCTCATAGTGACAGTGCCCATGGTGATAGTGCTCATGGTGACAGTTCCCATGGTAACAGTGCTCATGGTGATAGTGTCCATGGTGACAGTGCTAAGGGTGACAATGCCCATGGTGACAGTGCTCATGCTGATAGTGCCCGATGTGAGAGTCCCATGGTTATAATCTGAAAGGTCACTGCAATCACGGTAATAGTGCCCATCGTAACCGTACCCATGGTGATAGTGCCCATTGTGACAGTCCCAAGGTTATAGTCTCCATGTTGACCGCTACCACGGGAATAGTGCCCATGGTGACCGTGCTCATGGTGACAGTGCTCTTGGTGACAATTCCCATGGTGGCAATGCTCATGGTAATAGTGCTCATGGTGACTGTGGTCATGGTGACACTTCTCAAGGTGATATTGCCCAAGGTGACTGGGCCCATGGTGACAGTGCTCCAGGTGACAGACCCCATGTTGGCAGTGGCAATGCTGACACTGCCCATGGTGACAGTTCTCATGGTGATATTGCTCATAGTGATAGTTCCCATGGTGACAGTGCCCTTGGTGACAGTTCTCATGGTGACAGTGCTCAAGGATATAGTGCCGATTTGGACAGTCCCATGTTTATAGTCTCCATGGTGACCGCAATCAAGGTAATAGTGCACACGGTGACTGTGCTCATGGTGACAATGGCCATGGTGACCATGCTCATGCTGAGAGTGTTCATGGTGACAGTGTACTTGGTGACAGTGTTCATGGTGACTGTGCTCATCGTCATAATGCTCAAAGTGAAAGTGCTCTTACTGAAATATACTGTGGTGACAGTACCCATAGTGATAGTACCCTTTGTGACACTTTTCACGGTGACAGTTCCCATGGTGACAGTGCCCATGGTGACAGTGTCCATGGTGACAGTGCTCACGGTGATACTGCCTCTTGTGACACTGCCCATGGTTATAGTCTCCATGGTGACCGCAATCACAGTAATAGTGCGCATGGTGACTGTGATCATGGTGACAGTGGTCATGCTGACAGAGCCCATGGTGACAGTTCCAATGCTGACAGTGCCCATGGTGACAGTGCCCATGGTGACAGTGCTCATGGTGACAGAGCCCATGGTGATAGGGCCGATTGTGACACTGCCCAATGTGACAGTGCTCATGGTGACAATGACCATGGTCACAGTGCTCATGGTCACAGTGCTCCTGGTGATAGTTCCCATTGTGACATTCCCATGCTTATAGTCTCCATGGTAAGTGGAATCACGGAAATAGTGCCCATGGTGACAGTGCTCATGGCGACAGTGCCCATAGTGAGAGTGCCCATGGCGACAGTCCCCATGGCAACGGTGCTCATGGTGATAGTGCCCATGGTGAAACGGCTCATGGTGATAGTACCCATGTTGAGAATGCCCATGGTGACAATGCCCATGGTGAAAGTGTCCATGGTGACAGTGCTCATGTTGATACTGCCTCTTGTGACACTGCACATAGTTATAGTCTCCATGGTGACCGCAATCACAGTTAGAGTGGCCATGGTGACTGTGATCATGGTGACAGTGCTCATGGTGACAGAGCCCATGGTGATAGTTCCAAGGCGGACAGTGCCCATGGTGACAGTTCTAATGGTGGTAGTGCTCATGGTAACATTGCCCATGGTGACATTGCTCATGGTGACAGAGCCCATGGTGACAGGGTCCATTGTTACACTACCCAATGTGACAGTGCTCTTGGTGACAGTGACTATGGTTACAATGCTCATGGTCACAGTGCCCTTTGTGATGGTGCCCATTGTGACATTCCCATGCCTATAGTCTCCATGGTAACCGCAATCACAGAAATAGTGCCCATGGTGACCGTGCTCATGGTGACAGTGCTCATGGTAACAGTGGCAATGGTGAAAGTGCTCTTGGCGACCGTGCCCATAGTGAGAGTGCCCCTGGCAACAGTGTTCATGGTGATAGTGCCCATAGTGACAGTATTCATGGTGACAGTGCTCATGGTCACAATGCTCACAGTGCAAGTGCTTTTAGTGAAATATACTGTGGTGACAGTACCCATAGTGATAGTACCCTTTGTGACCCTTTTCACGGTGACAGTTCCCATGGTGACAGTGCCCATGGTGACAGTGTCCATGGTGAAAGTGCTCATGGTGACAGTGCCCATGGTGAGAGTTCCAATGATGACAATGCCTTTGGTGACAGTTCTCATGGTGATAGTGCTCATGGTCACAGTGCCCATGGCGAAAGTGCTCATGGTGACCATGCTCAAGTTGATAGTGCCCATGGTAAATGGGCCCATGGTGACAGTGCTCATGGTGACAGCGGCAATGCTGACAGTGCTCATGGTGACAGTTCTGATGGTGACAGAGCCCATGGTGACAGTGCTCATGGTGAGAGTGTTCATGGAGCCAGTGTACTTTCTCACAGTGTTCAAGGTGCCCGTGCTCATGGTCACAATGCTCACAGTGATAATGCTCTTAGTGAAATATACCATGCTGACAGTACGCATGGTAATAGTACTCATTGGGACAGAGTTCACGGTGACAGTTCCCTTGGTGAGAGGGCTCATGGTGACAGTGCCCATGGTAACAGTGCTCATGGTGTCAGTGCTAATGGTGAGAGTTCTCGTGATAAAGCCCTTTGTGAGAGTGCCGATGGTTATAGTCACCATGGTGACCGTAATCTCGGTGAAAATGCCCATGGAGACCGTGCTCATGGTGATAGTGCTCATGGTAATAGTACCAATGGTGACGGTTCGCAAGGTGACAGTGCTCATGGTGACAGTACCCATGGTTATATTGCCTACGGTGACAGTGCCCATGGTGACAATTATCACAGTGATAGTTCCCCTTTTGATAGTGCTCATGGTTAGAGTGCTCATGGTGACAGTGCCCACGGTGACAGTGCTCATGGTGAGAGTGCCCGTTGTGACAGTGTCCATGGTTATATTCACCATGTTGACCGCAATCATGGTAATAGTGCCCGTGGTGACAATGCCCATGGTGACAGTGCTCGTGTTGACAGTGCCCATGGAAACAGTGCTCATGGGGAGTGTGTTCATGGTGATAGTGCTCATGGTCACAATGCTCACAGTGAAAGTGCTCTTTGTGAAATATACTGTGGTGACAGTACCCATAGTGATATTATCCTTTGTGACACTTTTCACGGTGACAGTTCCCATGGTGACAGTGCCCATGGTGACAATGCTCATGGTAATAGTGCTCATGGTGACTGTGGTCATGGTGACAGTGCCAATGGTGACAGTGCTCCTGGTTAAGTGCCCATGGTGACATTGCTCATGCTGACAGTGCTCATGGTGACAGTGCTCTTGGTGACAGTGCCCATGGTGACAGTTCACATTGTGACACTGCCCAATGTGACAGTGCTCATGGTAACAGTGTCCATGGTCACAGTGCTCATGGTCAAAGTGCTCATGGGGATAGTGCCCATTGTGACATTCCCATGTATATACTCTACATGATAACCACAGTCACGGAAATAGTGCCCATGGTGACCATGCTCATGGTGACAGTTCTCATTGTAACAGTGCCCATGGTGACAGTACTCACAGTGACAGTGCTCATGGCGACAGTTCCCATAGTGAGAGTTCCCCTGGCAACAGTGCTCATGGTGATAGTGCCCATGGTGACAGTACTCATAGTGAAACTGTTCATGGTGATAGTGCTCATGGTCACAATGCTGACAGTGAAAGTGCTCTTAGTGAAATATACTGTGGTGACATTACCACATGACCCATAGTGATAGTACCCTTTGTGACTCTTTTCACGGTGACAGTTCCCATGGTGACAGTTCCCATGGTGACAGTGTCCATGGTGACAGTGCTCTGGTGACAGTGCTCATTTTGATAGTGCTCATGGTGATACTGCCCATTGCGACACTGCCCATGGTTATAGTCTCCATGTTGACCGCAATCACAGTAATAGTGTGATCATGGTGACCGTGATCATGGTGACAGTGCTCATGGTGACAGAGCCGATGGTGACAGGGCCCATTGTTACACTGCCCAATGTGACAGTGCTCATGGTGACAGTGACTATGGTCACAGTGCTCATTGTGATAGTGCCCATTGAGACATTCCCATGCTTATACACTCCATGGTAACCGCAATCACGGAAATAGTGCCCATGGTGACAGTGCTCATGGCGACAGTGCCCTTTGTGAGAGTGCCCATGGCAACAGTGGCCATGGCAACAGTGCTCATGGTGATACTGCCTATTGTGACCATGCTCATAGTGATAGTGTTCATGGTGAGAGTGATGAGAGTGATAGTACCCATGGTGACAGTGCTTATGGTGACAGTGCCCATGATGACAGTTCTCATGGTGATATTGCTCATAGTGACAGTGCCCATGGTGATAGTGCTCATGGTGACAGTTCCCATGGTAACAGTGCTCATGGTGATAGTGTCCATGGTGACAGTGCTAAGGGTGACAATGCCCATGGTGACAGTGCTCATGCTGATAGTGCCCGATGTGAGAGTCCCATGGTTATAATCTGAAAGGTCACTGCAATCACGGTAATAGTGCCCATCGTAACCGTACCCATGGTGATAGTGCCCATTGTGACAGTCCGAAGGTTATAGTCTCCATGTTGACCGCTACCACGGGAATAGTGCCCATGGTGACCGTGCTCATGGTGACAGTGCTCTTGGTGACAATTCCCATGGTGGCAATGCTCATGGTAATACTGCTCATGGTGACTGTGGTCATGGTGACACTGCTCAAGGTGATATTGCCCATGGTGACTGGGCCCATGGTGACAGTGCTCCAGGTGACAGACCTCATGTTGACAGTTGCAATGCTAACAATGCCCATGGTGACAGTTCTCATGGTGATATTGCTCATAGTGATAGTTCCCATGGTGACAGTGCCCTTGGTGACAGTTCTCATGGTGACAGTGCTCAAGGATATAGTGCCGATTTGGACAGTCCCATGGTTATAGTCTCCATGGTGACCGCAATCAAGGTAATAGTGCACACGGTGACTGTGCTCATGGTGACAATGGCCATGGTGACCGTCCTCATGCTGAGATTGTTCATGGTGACAGTGTACTTGGTGACAGTGTTCATGGTGACTGTGCTCATCGTCATAATGCTCAAAGTGAAAGTGCTCTTAGTGAAATATACTGTGGTGACAGTACCCATAGTGATAGTACACTTTGTGACACTTTTCACGGTGACAGTTCCCATGGTGACAGTGCCCATGGTGACAGTGTCCATGGTGACAGTGCTCATGGTGATACTGCCTCTTGTGACACTGCCCATAGTTATAGTCTCCATGGTGACCGCAATCACAGTAATACTGCTCATGGTGACTGTGGTCATGGTGACAATGCACATGGTAATAGTGTTCATGGTGACTGTGGTCATGGGGACAGTGCCAATGGTGACAGTGCTCATGGTTAAGTGCCCATGGTGACAATGCTCATGCTGATAGTGCTCATGGTGACAGTGCCCATGGTGACAGTTTCCATTGTGACACTGCCCAATGTCACAGTTCTCATGGTGACAGTGACCAGGCTCACAGTGCTCATGGTGATAGTGCCCATTGTGACATTCCCATCCTTATAGTCTCCACGGTAACCGCAATCACAGAAATACTGCCCATGGTGACCGTGCTCATGGTGACAGTGCTCATGGTAACAGTGCCCATGGTGACAGTGCTCATAGTGACAGTGCTCATGGCGACAGTGCCCATAGTGAGAGTGCCCCTGGAAACAGTGCTCATGGTGATAGTACTCATGGTGACAGTACTCATGGTGACAGTGTTCATGGTGATAGTGCTCATGGTCGCAATGCTCACAGTGAAAGTTCTCTTTGTGAAATATACTGTGGTGACATTACCCATAGTGATATGACCCTTTGTGACACTTTTCACGGTGACAGTTCCCATGGTGACAGTGCCCATGGTGACAGTGTCCATGGTGACAGTGCTCATGGTGACAGTGCTCATGGTGACCGTGCTCACGGAAAGATTGCTCATGGTGACAGTGCTCATTGTGATAGTGCTCATGGTGATACTGCACATTGTGACACTGCCGAGGGTTATAGTCTCCATGGTGACCGCAATCAAAGTGATAGTTCCCATGGGGACAGGGCACATGGTGACAGTGCCCATGGTGACATTTCTCATGGTGATATTGTTCATAGTGACAATGCCCATGGTGATAGTTGTCATGGTGACAGTGCCCATGGTGACAGTGCTCATGGTGACAGAGCACATGGCGACAGGCCCGATTGTGACACTGCCCAATGTGACATGGTCACATTGGTCATGGTCACAGTGCTCCTAGTGATAGTTCCCATTGTGACATTCCCATGCTTATATTCTCCATGGTAACTGTAACCACGGAAATAGTGTCCATGGTGATCATGCTCATGGTGACAGTGCTCATGGTGACAGTGCTCATGGCGACAGTGCCCATAGTGACAGTGCTCATGGCGACAGTGCCCATTGTGACAGTGTCCATGTTTATATTGTCCATGGTGACCGCCATCACTGTTAGAGTGCACACGGTGACCGTGCTCATGGTGATAGTGTTAATGGTGACAGTTACCATCGTGACAGTGTCCACGGTGACAGTGCTCATAGTGATCGTTTCCATGGTGACAGTGCTCAGTGTGACAGTGCCCATGGTGACTGTGCTCATGCTGATAGTGCCCGATGTGAGAGTCCACTGCGTATAATCTCCATGGACACTGCAATCACGGTAATAGTGCCCATCGTAACCATACCCATGGTGATAGTGCCCATTGTGACAGTCCTATGGTTATAGTCTCCATGGTTACCGCTACCACGGTAATAGTGCCCATGGTGACCATGCTCATGGTAACAGTGCTCATGGTGACAATTCCCATGGTGACAGTCCTCATGGTAATAGTTTTCATGGTGACTGTGGTCATGGTGACAGTGCCAATGGTGACAGTGCTCATCGTTCAGTACCCATGGTGACATTGCTCATGCTGATAGTGTTCATGGTGACAGTGCTCTTGGTGACAGTGCCCATGGTGACAGTGACCATGGTCACAGTGCTCATGGTGATAGTGCCCATGGTGACAGTGCTCATAGTGACAGAGCTCATGGCGACAGTGCCCATAGTCACAATGCTCACAGTGAAAGTGGTCTTTGTGAAATATACGGTGGTGACAGTACCCATAGTGATATTATCCTTTGTGACACTTTTCACGGTGACAGTTCCCATGGTGACAGTGCCCAGGGTGACAGTGTCCATGGTGACAGTGCTCATGGTAAGAGTGCTCATGGAAAGATTGCTCATGGTGACACTGCTCATTATGATAGTGCTCATGGTGATAATGCACATTGTGACACTGCCCATGGTTATAGTCTCCATGGTGACCGCAATCAAAGTAATAGTTCCCATGGTGACCGTGATCATGGTGACAGTGCTCATGGTGACAGAGCCCATGGTGACATTTCCAATGCTGACTGTGCCCATGGCGACACTGATCATGGTGACACTGGTCAAGGTGATAGTGCCCTTGGTGACTGGGCCCATGTGACAGTTCTCATGGTGATATTGCTCATAGTGACAGTGCCCATGGTGATAGTGCTCATGGTGACAGTTCCCATGGTGACAGTGCTCATGGTGATAGTGTCCATGGTGAAAGTGCTAAGGGTGACAGTGCCCATGGTGACAGTGCTCATGCTGATAGTGCCCGATGTGAGAGTCCCATGGTTATAATCTCCATGGTCACTGCAATCACGGTAATAGTGCCCATCGTAACTGTACCCATGGTGATAGTGCCCATTGTGACAGTCCCAAGGTTATAGTCTCCATGTTGACCGCTACCACGGGAATATTGCCCATGGTGACCGTGCTCATGGTGACAGTGCTCATGGTGACAATTCCCATGGTGGCAATGCTCATGGTAATAGTGCTCATGGTGACTGTGGTCATGGTGACACTGCTCAAGGTGATATTGCCCATGGTGACTGGGCCCATGGTGACAGTGCTCCAGGTGACAGAGCCCATGTTGGCAGTGGCAATGCTGACACTGCCCATGGTGACAGTTCTCATGGTGATATTGCTCATAGTGATAGTTCCCATGGTGACAGTGCCCTTGGTGACAGTTCTCATGGTGACAGTGCTCAAGGATATAGTGCCGATTATGACAGTCCCATGGTTATAGTCTCCATGGTGACCGCAATCAAGGTAAAAGTGCACACGGTGACTGTGCTCATGGTGACAATGGTCATGGTGACCGTGCTCATGCTGAGAGTGTTCATTGCGACAGTGTACTTGGTGACAGTGTTCATGGTGACTGTGCTCATCGTCATAATGCTCAAAGTGAAAGTGCTCTTAGTGAAATACACTGTGGTGACAGTACCCATAGTGATAGTACCCTTTGTGACACTTTTCACAGTGACAGTTCCCATGGTGACAGTGCCCATGGTGACAGTGTCCATGGTGACAGTGCTCATGGTGATACTGCCTCTTGTGACACTGCCCATGGATATAGTCTCCATGGTGACCGCAATCACAGTAATAGTGCGCATGGTGACTGTGATCATGGTGACAGTGGTCATGCTGACAGAGCAAGGGTCCATTGTTACAATGCCCAATGTGACAGTGCTCATGGTGACAGTGACTATGGTTACAATGCTCATGGTCACAGTGCTCATTGTGATAGTGCCCATTGTGACATTCCCATGCTTATAGTCTCCATGGTAACCACAGTCATGGAAATAGTGCCCATGGTGACAGTGCTCATGGCGACAGTGCCCATAGTGAGAGTGCCCATGGCGACAGTGCCCATGGCAACAGTGCTCATGGTGATAGTCCCCATGGTGAAACTGCTCATGGTGACAGTACCCAAGGTGAAAATGCCCATGGTGACAATGCCCATGGTGACCGTGTCCATTGTGACAGTTCACATGGTTATAATCTCATTGGTGACCGCAATCACGGTAATAGTGCACATTGTGATCGTTATCATGGTGACAATACTCAAGGTGACAGTGCCCATGGAAACAGTGCTCATGGTGACAGAGCTTATTGAAATATTGCTCATGGTGATAGTGCCCATGGTGACTGGGCACATGGTGACAGTGTTCATGGTGACAGTGGCAATGCTAACAGTGCCGATGGAGACAGTTCTCATGGTAATATTGCTCATAGTGACAGTGCCCATGGTGAAAGTGCTCATGGTGACAGAGCCCATGGTGATAGGGCAGATTGTGACACTGCCCAATGTGACAGTGCTCATGGTGACAATGACCGTGGTCACAGTGCTCCTGGTGATATTTCCCAGTGTGACATTCCCATGCTTATATTCTCCATGGTAACCGCAACCACGGAAATAGTGCCCATGGTGATCGTGCTCATGGTGACAGTACTCATGGTGATATTGTTCATAGTGACAGTGCCCATGGTGATAGTGGTCATGGTGACAGTGCCCATGGTGACAGTGCTCATGGTGACAGAGCCCATGGCGACAGGGCCGATTGTGACACTGCCCACTGTGACAGTGCTCATGGTGACAATGACCATGGTCACAGTGGTCATGGTCACAGTGCTCCTGGTGATAGTTCCCATTGTGACATTCCCATGCTTATATTCTCCATAGTAACCGTAACCACGGAAATAGTCCCCAAGGTGATCGTGCTCATGGTGACAGTGCTCATGGTGACAGTGCCTCTGGTGACAGTGCTCATGGCAACAGTGCCCAAAGTGACAGTACTCATGGTGACAGTGCCCATGTGACAGTGTCCATGTTTATATTGTCCATGGTGACCGCTTTCACTCTTATAGTGCACACGGTGACCGTGCTCATGGTGATAGTGCTAATGGTGACAATAACCATGGTGACAGTGTCCACGGTGACAGTGCTCATGGTGATAGTGTCCATGGTGATAGTGTCCATGGTGCCAGTGGCCATGGTGACAGTGCTCATGCTGATAGTGCCCGATGTGAGAGTCCCATGTTTATAATCTACATGGTCACTGCCATCACGGTAATAGGGCCCATCGTAACTGTCCCCAGGGTGATAGTGCCCATTGTGACAGTCCCATGGTTATAGTCTCCATGGTGACCGCTACCACGGTAATAGTGCCCATGGTGACTGTGCTCATGGTAACAGTGCTCATGGTGACAATTCCCATGGTGACAATCCTCATGGTAATAGTTTTCATGGTGACTGTGGTCATGGTGAGAGTGCCAATGGTGACAGTGCTCATCGTTCAGTACCCATGGTGACATTGCTCATGCTGATAGTGCTCATGGTGACAGTGCCCATGGTGACAGTTCCCATTGTGACACTGCCCAGTGTGACAGTGCTCATGGTGACAGTGACCATGGTCACAGTGCTCATGGTGATAATGCCCATGGTGACAGTGCTCATAGTGACAGAGCGCATGGCGACAGTGCCCATAGTCACAATGCTCACAGTGAAAGTGGTCTTTGTGAAATATACGGTGGTGACAGTACCCATAGTGATATTATCCTTTGTGACACTTTTCACGGTGACAGTTCCCATGGTGACAGTGCCCAGGGTGACAGTGTCCACGGTGACAGTGCTCATGGTGAGAGTGCTCATGGAAAGATTGCTCATGGTGACAGTGCTCATTGTGATAGTGCTCATGGTGATACTGCACATTGTGACACTGCCCATGGTTATAGTCTCCATGGTGACCGCAATCAAAGTAATAGTTCCCATGGTGACCGTGATCATGGTGACAGTGTTCATGGTGACAGAGCCCATGGTGACAGTTCCAATGCTGACTGTGCCCATGGCGACACTGATCATGGTGACACTGATCAAGGAGATAGTGCCCATGGTGACTGGGCCCATGGTGACAGTGGCAAGGCTGACAGTGCCCATGATGACAGTTCTCATGGTGATATTGCTCATAGTGACAGTGCCCATGGTGATAGTGCTCATGGTGACAGTTCCCATGGTAACAGTGCTCATGGTGATAGTGTCCATGGTGACAGTGCTAAGGGTGACAATGCCCATGGTGACAGTGCTCATGCTGATAGTGCCCGATGTGAGAGTCCCATGGGTATAATCTGAAAGGTCACTGCAATCACGGTAATAGTGCCCATCGTAACCGTACCCATGGTGATAGTGCCCATTGTGACAGTCCCAAGGTTATAGTCTCCATGTTGACCGCTACCACGGGAATAGTGCCCATGGTGACCGTGCTCATGGTGACAGTGCTCTTGGTGACAATTCCCATGGTGGTAATGCTCATGGTAATAGTGCTCATGGTGACTGTGGTCATGGTGACACTTCTCAAGGTGATATTGCCCAAGGTGACTGGGCCCATGGTGACAGTGCTCCAGGTGACAGACCCCATGTTGGCAGTGGCAATGCTGACACTGCCCATGGTGACAGTTCTCATGGTGATATTGCTCATAGTGATTGTTCCCATGGTGACAGTGCCCTTGGTGACAGTTCTCATGGTGACAGTGCTCAAGGATATAGTGCCGATTTGGACAGTCCCATGGTTTAGTCTCCATGGTGACCGCAATCAAGGTAATAGTGCACACGGTGACTGTGCTCATGTTGACAATGGCCATGGTGACCGTGCTCATGCTGAGAGTGTTCATGGTGGCAGTGTACTTGGTGACAGTGTTCATGGTGACTGTGCTCATCGTCATAATGCTCAAAGTGAAAGTGCTCTTAGTGAAATATACTGTGGTGACAGTACCCATAGTGATAGTACCCTTTGTGACACTTTTCATGGTGACAGTTCCCATGGTGACAGTGCCCATGGTGACAGTGTCCATGGTGACAGTGCTCACGGTGATACTGCCTCTTGTGACACTGCCCATGGTTATAGTCTCCATGGTGACCGCAATCACAGTAATAGTGCGCATGGTGACTGTGATCATGGTGACAGTGGTCATGCTGACAGAGCCCATGGTGACAGTTCCAATGCTGACAGTGCCCATGGTGACAGTGCTCATGGTGACAGAGCCCATGGTGATAGGGCCGATTGTGACACTGCCCAATGTGACAGTGCTCATGGTGACAATGACCATGGTCACAGTGATCATGGTCACAGTGCTCCTGGGGATAGTTCCCATTGTGACATTCCCATGCTTAGATTCTCCATGGTAACCGCAACCACGGAAATAGTGCCCATGGTGATCGTGCTCATGGTTACAGTGCTCATGGCGACAGTGCCCATAGTGACAGTTCTCAAGGTGACAGTGCCCATTGTGACAGTGCTCTTGGTGACAGTGACTATGGTTACAATGCTCATGGTCACAGTGCCCTTTGTGATGGTGCCCATTGTGACATTCCCATGCCTATAGTCTCCATGGTAACCGCAATCACAGAAATAGTGCCCATGGTGACCGTGCTCATGGTGACAGTGCTCATGGTAACAGTGGCAATGGTGAAAGTGCTCTTGGCGACCGTGCCCATAGTGAGAGTGCCCCTGGCAACAGTGTTCATGGTGATAGTGCCCATAGTGACAGTATTCATGGTGACAGTGCTCATGGTCACAATGCTCACAGTGCAAGTGCTTTTAGTGAAATATACTGTGGTGACAGTACCCATAGTGAAAGTAACCTTTGTGACCCTTTTCACGGTGACAGTTCCCATGGTGACAGTGCCCATGGTGACAGTGTCCATGGTGAAAGTGCTCATGGTGACAGTGCCCATGGTGAGAGTTCCAATGATGACAATGACTTTGGTGACAGTTCTCATGGTGATAGTGCTCATGGTCACAGTGCCCATGGCGAAAGTGCTCATGGTGACCATGCTCAAGTTGATAGTGCCCATGGTAAATGGGCCCATGGTGACAGTGCTCATGGTGACAGCGGCAATGCTGACAGTGCTCATGGTGACAGTTCTGATGGTGACAGAGCCCATGGTGACAGTGCTCATGGTGAGAGTGTTCATGGAGCCAGTGTACTTTCTCACAGTGTTCAAGGTGCCCGTGCTCATGGTCACAATGCTCACAGTGATAATGCTCTTAGTGAAATATACCATGCTGACAGTACGCATGGTAATAGTACCCATTGGGACAGAGTTCACGGTGACAGTTCCCTTGGTGAGAGGGCTCATGGTGACAGTGCCCATGGTAACAGTGCTCATGGTGTCAGTGCTAATGGTGAGAGTTCTCGTGATAAAGCCCTTTGTGAGAGTGCCGATGGTTATAGTCACCATGGTCACCGCAATCTCGGTGAAAATGTCCATGGAGACCGTGCTCATGGTGATAGTGCTCATGGTAATAGTACCAATGGTGACGGTTCGCAAGGTGACAGTGCTCATGGTGACAGTACCCATGGTTATATTGCCTACGGTGACAGTGCCCATGGTGACAATTATCACAGTGATAGTTCCCCTTTTGATAGTGCTCATGGTTAGAGTGCTCATGGTGACAGTGCCCACGGTGACAGTGCTCATGGTGAGAGTGCCCGTTGTGACAGTGTCCATGGTTATATTCACCATGTTGACCGCAATCATGGTAATAGTGCCCGTGGTGACAATGCCCATGGTGACAGTGCTCGTGTTGACAGTGCCCATGGAAACAGTGCTCATGGGGAGTGTGTTCATGGTGATAGTGCTCATGGTCACAATGCTCACAGTGAAAGTGCTCTTTGTGAAATATACTGTGGTGACAGTACCCATAGTGATATTATCCTTTGTGACACTTTTCATGGTGACATTTCCCATGGTGACAGTGCCCATGGTGACAATGCTCATGGTAATAGTGCTCATGGTGACTGTGGTCATGGTGACAGTGCCAATGGTGACAGTGCTCCTGGTTAAGTGCCCATGGTGACATTGCTCATGCTGACAGTGCTCATGGTGACAGTGCTCTTGGTGACAGTGCCCATGGTGACAGTTCACATTGTGACACTGCCCAATGTGACAGTGCTCATGGTAACAGTGTCCATGGTCACAGTGCTCATGGTCACAGTGCTCATGGGGATAGTGTCCATTGTGACATTCCCATGTATATACTCTCCATGATAACCACAGTCACGGAAATAGTGCCCATGGTGACCATGCTCATGGTGACAGTTCTCATTGTAACAGTGCCCATGGTGACATTACTCACAGTGACAGTGCTCATGGCGACAGTTCCCATAGTGAGAGTTCCCCTGGCAACAGTGCTCATGGTGATAGTGCCCATGGTGACAGTACTCATAGTGAAACTGTTCATGGTGATAGTGCTCATGGTCACAATGCTGACAGTGAAAGTGCTCTTAGTGAAATATACTGTGGTGACATTACCACATTACCCATAGTGATAGTACCCTTTGTGACTCTTTTCACGGTGACAGTTCCCATGGTGACAGTTCCCATGGTGACAGTGTCCATGGTGACAGTGCTCTGGTGACAGTGCTCATTTTGATAGTGCTCATGGTGATACTGCCCATTGCGACACTGCCCATGGTTATAGTCTCCATGGTGACCGCAATCACAGTAATAGTGTGCTCATGGTGACCGTGATCATGGTGACAGTGCTCATGGTGACAGAGCCGATGGTGACAGGGCCCATTGTTACACTGCCCAATGTGACAGTGCTCATGGTGACAGTGACTATGGTCACAGTGCTCATTGTGATAGTGCCCATTGAGACATTCCCATGCTTATACACTCCAAGGTAACCGCAATCACGGAAATAGTGCCCATGGTGACAGTGCTCATGGCGACAGTGCCCTTTGTGAGAGTGCCCATGACAACAGTGGCCATGGCAACAGTGCTCATGGTGATACTGCCTATTGTGACCGTGCTCATAGTGATAGTGTTCATGGTGAGAGTGATGAGAGTGATAGTACCCATGGTGACAGTGCTTATGGTGACAGTGCCCATGATGACAGTTCTCATGGTGATATTGCTCATGATGACAGTGCCCATGGTGATAGTGCTCATGGTGACAGTTCCCAAGGTAACAGTACTCATGGTGATAGTGTCCATGGTGACAGTGCTAAGGGTGACAATGCCCATGGTGACAGTGCTCATGCTGATAGTGCCCGATGTGAGAGTCCCATGGTTATAATCTGAAAGGTCACTGCAATCACGGTAATAGTGCCCATCGTAACCGTACCCATGGTGATAGTGCCCATTGTGACAGTCCCAAGGTTATAGTCTCCATGTTGACCGCTACAACGGGAATAGTGCCCATGGTGACCGTGCTCATGGTGACAGTGCTCATGGTGACAATTCCCATGGTGGCAATGCTCATGGTAATAGTGCTCATGGTGACTGTGGTCATGGTGACACTGCTCAAGGTGATATTGCCCAAGGTGACTGGGCCCATGGTGACAGTGCTCCAGGTGACAGACCCCATGTTGACAGTGGCAATGCTGACACTGCCCATGGTGACAGTTCTCATGGTGATATTGCTCATAGTGATAGTTCCCATGGTGACAGTGCCCTTGGTGACAGTTCTCATGGTGACAGTGCTCAAGGATATAGTGCCGATTTGGACAGTCCCATGGTTATAGTCTGCATGGTGACCGCAATCAAGGTAATAGTGCACACGGTGACTGTGCTCATGGTGACAATGGCCATGGTGACCGTGCTCATGCTGAGAGTGTTCATGGTGACAGTGTACTTGGTGACAGTGTTCATGGTGACTGTGCTCATCGTCATAATGCTCAAAGTGAAAGTGCTCTTAGTGAAATATACTGTGGTGACAGTACCCATAGTGATAGTACCCTTTGTGACACTTTTCACGGTGACAGTTCCCATGGTGACAGTGCCCATGTTGACAGTGTCCATGGTGACAGTGCTCATGGTGACAGTGCCCATGGTGAGAGTTCCAATGATGACAATGCCTTTGGTGACAGTTCTCATGGTGACAGTGCTCACGGTGATACTGCCTGTTGTGACACTGCCCATGGTTATAGTCTCCATGGTGACCGCAATCACAGTAATACTGCGCATGGTGACTGTGATCATGGTGACAGTGGTCATGCTGACAGAGCCCATGGTGACAGTTCCAATGCTGACAGTGCCCATGGTGACAGTGCCCATGGTGACAGTGCTCATGGTGACAGAGCCCATGGTGATAGGGCCGATTGTGACACTGCCCAATGTGACAGTGCTCATGGTGACAATGACCATGGTCACAGTGCTCATGGTCACAGTGCTCCTGGGGATAGTTCCCATTGTGACATTCCCATGCTTAGATTCTCCATGGTAACCGCAACCACGGAAATAGTGCCCATGGTGATCGTGCTCATGGTTACAGTGCTCATGGCGACAGTGCCCATAGTGACAGTTCTCAAGGTGACAGTGCCCATTGTGACAGTGTCCATGTTTATACTATCCATGGTGACCACGTTCACTGTTATAGTGCACACGGTGACCGTGCTCATGGTGATAGTGCGAATGGTGACACTAACCATGGTGACAGTGGCCACGGTGCCAGTGCTCATGGTGATCGTGTCCATGGAGACAGTACTCAGGGAGAATGTGCCCATGGTGACAGTGCTCATGCTGATAGTGCCCGGTGTGAGAGTCCCATGGTTATAATCTCCATGGTCACTGCAATCACGGTAATAGTGCCCATCGTAACCGTACCCATGGTGATAGTGCCCATTGTGACAGTCCCATGATTATAGTCTCCATGGTAACCGCTACCACGGTAATAATGCCCATGGTGACCGTGTTCATGGTGACAGTGCTCTGTTGACAATTCCCATGGTGACAATGCTCATGGTAATAGTGCTCATGGTGACTGTGGTCATGGTGACAATGCACATGGTAATAGTGTTCATGGTGACTGTGGTCATGGTGACAGTGCCAATGGTGACAGTGCTCATGGTTAAGTGGCCATGGTGACATTGCTCATGCTGATAGTGCTCATGGTGACAGTGCCCATGGTGACAGTTTCCATTGTGACACTGCCCAATGTCACAGTGCTCATGGTGACAGTGACCAGGCTCACAGTGCTCATGGTGATAGTGCCCATTGTGACATTCCCATGCTTATAGTCTCCATGGTAAGTGGAATCACGGAAATAGTGCCCATGGTGACAGTGCTCATGGCGACAGTGCCCATAGTGAGAGTGCCCATGGCGACAGTCCCCATGGCAACGGTGCTCATGGTGATAGTGCCCATGGTGCAACGGCTCATGGTGATAGTACCCATGTTGAGAATGCCCATGGTGACAATGCCCATGGTGAAAGTGTCCATGGTGACAGTGCTCATGTTGATACTGCCTCTTCTGACACTGCACATGGTTATAGTCTCCATGGTGACCGCAATCACAGTTAGAGTGGCCATGGTGACTGTGATCATGGTGACAGTGCTCATGGTGACAGAGCCCATGGTGATAGTTCCAAGGCGGACAGTGCCCATGGTGACAGTTCTAATGGTGGTAGTGCTCATGGTAACCTTGCCCATGGTGACATTGCTCATGGTGACAGAGCCCATGGTGACAGGGTCCATTGTTACACTGCCCAATGTGACAGTGCTCTTGGTGACAGTGACTATGGTTACAATGCTCATGGTCACAGTGCCCTTTGTGATGGTGCCCATTGTGACATTCCCATGCCTATAGTCTCCATGGTAACCGCAATCACAGAAATAGTGCCCATGGTGACCGTGCTCATGGTGACAGTGCTCATGGTAACAGTGGCAATGGTGAAAGTGCTCTTGGCGATCGTGCCCATAGTGAGAGTGCCCCTGGCAACAGTGTTCATGGTGATAGTGCCCATAGTGACAGTATTCATGGTGACAGTGCTCATGGTCACAATGCTCACAGTGCAAGTGCTTTTAGTGAAATATACTGTGGTGACCGTACCCATAGTGATAGTACCCTTTGTGACCCTTTTCACGGTGACAGTTCCCATGGTGACAGTGCCCATGGTGACAGTGTCCATGGTGAAAGTGCTCATGGTGACAGTGCCCATGGTGAGAGTTCCAATGATGACAATGACTTTGGTGACAGTTCTCATGGTGATAGTGCTCATGGTCACAGTGCCCATGGCGAAAGTGCTCATGGTGACCATGCTCAAGTTGATAGTGCCCATGGTAAATGGGCCCATGGTGACAGTGCTCATGGTGACAGCGGCAATGCTGACAGTGCTCATGGTGACAGTTCTGATGGTGACAGAGCCCATGGTGACAGTGCTCATGGTGAGAGTGTTCATGGAGCCAGTGTACTTTCTCACAGTGTTCAAGGTGCCCGTGCTCATGGTCACAATGCTCACAGTGATAATGCTCTTAGTGAAATATACCATGCTGACAGTACGCATGGTAATAGTACCCATTGGGACAGAGTTCACGGTGACAGTTCCCTTGGTGAGAGGGCTCATGGTGACAGTGCCCATGATAACAGTGCTCATGGTGACAGTGCTAATGGTGATAGTTCTCGTGATAAAGCCCTTTGTGAGAGTGCGGATGGTTATAGTCACCATGGTGACCGCAATCTCGGTGAAAATGCCCATGGAGACCGTGCTCATGGTGATAGTGCTCATGGTAATAGTACCAATGGTGACGGTTCCCAAGGTGACAGTGCTCATGGTGAGAGTACCCATGGTTATATTGCCTACGGTGACAGTGCCCATGGTGACAATTATCACAGTGATAGTTCCCCTTTTGATAGTGCTCATGGTTAGAGTGCTCATGGTGACAGTGCCCACGGTGACAGTGCTCATGGTGAGAGTGCCCGTTGTGACAGTGTCCATGGTTATATTCACCATGTTGACCGCAATCATGGTAATAGTGCCCGTGGTGACAATGCCCATGGTGACAGTGCTCGTGTTGACAGTGCCCATGGAAACAGTGCTCATGGGGAGTGTGTTCATGGTGATAGTGCTCATGGTCACAATGCTCACAGTGAAAGTGCTCTTTGTGAAATATACTGTGGTGACAGTACCCATAGTGATATTATCCTTTGTGACACTTTTCACGGTGACAGTTCCCATGGTGACAGTGCCCATGGTGACAATGCTCATGGTAATAGTGCTCATGGTGACTGTGGTCATGGTGACAGTGCCAATGGTGACAGTGCTCCTCGTTAAGTGCCCATGTTGATATTGCTCATGCTGACAGTGCTCATGGTGACAGTGCTCTTGGTGACAGTTCACACTGTGACACTGCCCAATGTGACAGTGCTCATGGTAACAGTGTCCATGGTCACACTGCTCATGGTCACAGTGCTCATGGGGATAGTGCCCATTGTGATATTCCCATGTATATACTCTCCATGATAACCACAGTCATGGAAATAGTGCCCATGGTGACCGTGCTCATGGTGACAGTTCTCATGGTAACAGTGCCCATGGTGACAGTACTCACAGTGACAGTGCTCATGGCGACAGTTCCCATAGTGAGAGTTCCCTGGTAACAGTGCTCATGGTGATAGTGCCCATGGTGACAGTACTCATGGTGAAACTGTTCATGGTGATAGTGCTCATGGTCACAATGCTGACAGTGAAAGTGCTCTTAGTGAAATATACTGTGGTGACATTACCCATAGTGATAGTACCCTTTGTGACTCTTTTCACGGTGACAGTTCCCATGGTGACAGTGCCCATGGTGACAGTGTCCATGGTGACAGTGCTCATGGTGACAGTGCTCATTGTGATAGTGCTCATGGTGATACTGCCCATTGTGACACTGCCCATGGTTATAGTCTCCATGGTGACCGCAATCACAGTAATATTGCCCATGGTGCCCGTGATCATGGTGACAGTGCTCATGGTGACAGTTCTAATGGTGAGAGTGCTCATGGTAACAGTGCCCATGGTGACATTGCTCATGGTGACAGAGCCCATGGTGACAGGGTCCATTGTTACACTGCCCTATGTGACAGTGCTCTTGGTGACAGTGACTATGGGCACAGTGCTCATGGTCACAGTGCTCCTGGGGATAGTTCCCATTGTGACATTCCCATGCTTAAATTCTCCATGGTAACCGCAACCACGGAAATAGTGCCCATGGTGATCGTGCTCATGGTTAGAGTGCTCATGGCGACAGTGCCCATAGTGAGAGTTCTCAAGGTGACAGTGCCCTTTGTGACAGTGTCCATGTTTATACTGTCCATGGTGACCACATTCACTGTTATAGTGCACACGGTGACCGTGCTCATGGTGATAGTTCGAATGGTGACATTAACCATGGTGACAGTGGCCACGGTGACAGTGCTCATGGTGATCGTGTCCATGGAGACAGTACTCAGGGTGAAAGTGCCCATGGTGACAGTGCTCATGCTGATAGTGCCCGGTGTGAGAGTCCCATGGTTATAATCTCCATGGTCACTGCAATCACGGTAATAGTGCCCATCATAACCATACCCATGGTGATATTGCCCATTGTGACAGTCCCATGGTTATAGTCTCCATGGTAACCGCTACCACGGTAATAATGCCCATGGTGACCGTGCTCATGGTGACAGTGCTCTGTTGACAATTCCCATGGTGACAATGCTCATGGTAATAGTGCTCATGGTGACTGTGGTCATGGTGACAATGCACATGGTAATAGTGTTCATGGTGACTGTGGTCATGGGGACAGTGCCAATGGTGACAGTGCTCATGGTTAAGTGCCCATGGTGACAATGCTCATGCTGATAGTGCTCATGGTGACAGTGCCCATGGTGACAGTTTCCATTGTGACACTGCCCAATGTCACAGTGCTCATGGTGACAGTGACCAGGCTCACAGTGCTCATGGTAATAGTGCCCATTGTGACATTCCCATCCTTATAGTCTCCACGGTAATCGCAATCACAGAAATAGTGCCCATGGTGACCGTGCTCATGGTGACAGTGCTCATGGTAACAGTGCCCATGGTGACAGTGCTCATAGTGACAATGCTCATGGCGACAGTGCCCATAGTGAGAGTGCCCCTGGAAACAGTGCTCATAGTGATAGTACTCATGGTGACAGTACTCATGGTGACAGTGTTCATGGTGATAGTGCTCATGGTCGCAATGCTCACAGTGAAAGTGCTCTTTGTGAAATATACTGTGGTGACATTACCCATAGTGATATGACCCTTTGTGACACTTTTCACGGTGACAGTTCCCATGGTGACAGTGCCCATGGTGACAGTGTCCATGGTGACAGTGCTCATGGTGACAGTGCTCATGGTGACCGTGCTCATGGAACGATTGCTCATGGTGACAGTGCTCATTGTGATAGTGCTCATGGTGATACTGCACATTGTGACACTGCCGAGGGTTATAGTCTCCATGGTGACCGCAATCAAAGTGATAGTTCCCATGGGGACTGGGCACATGGTGACAGTGCCCATGGTGACATTTCTCATGGTGATATTGTTCATAGTGACAATGCCCATGGTGATAGTTGTCATGGTGACAGTGCCCATGGTGACAGTGCTCATGGTGACAGAGCCCATGGCGACAGGCCCGATTGTGACACTGCCCAATGTGACATGGTCACATTGGTCATGGTCACAGTGCTCCTAGTGATAGTTCCCATTGTGACATTCCCATGTTTATATTCTCCATGGTAACTGTAACCACGGAAATAGTGTCCATGGTGATCATGCTCATGGTGACAGTGCTCATGGTGACAGTGCTCATGGCGACAGTGCCCATAGTGACAGTGCTCATGGCGACAGTGCCCATTGTGACAGTGACCATGTTTATATTGTCCATGGTGACCGCCATCACTGTTAGAGTGCACACGGTGAACGTGCTCATGGTGATAGTGTTAATGGTGACAGTTACCATCGTGACAGTGTCCACGGTGACAGTGCTCACAGTGATCATTTCCATGGTGACAGTGCTCAGTGTGACAGTGCCCATGGTGACTGTGCTCATGCTGATAGTGCCCGATGTGAGAGTCCCCTGCGTATAATCTCCAGGGTCACTGCAATCACGGTAATAGTGCCCATCGTAACCATACCCATGGTGATAGTGCCCATTGTGACATTCCTATGGTTATAGTCTCCATGGTTACCGCTACCACGGTAATAGTGCCCATGGTGACCATGCTCATGGTAACAGTGCTCATGGTGACAATTCCCATGGTGACAGTCCTCATGGTAATAGTTTTCATGGTGACTGTGGTCATGGTGACAGTGCCAATGGTGACAGTGCTCATCGTTCAGTACCCATGGTGACATTGCTCATGCTGATAGTGCTCATGGTCACAGTGCTCTCGGTGACAGTGCCCATGGTGACAGTTCCCATTGTGACACTGCCCAGTGTGACAGTGCTCATGGTGACAGTGACCATGGTCACAGTGCTCATGGTGATAGTGCCCATGGTGACAGTGCTCATAGTGACAGAGCGCATGGCGACAGTGCCCATAGTCACAATGCTCACAGTGAAAGTGGTCTTTGTGAAATATACGGTGGTGACAGTACCCATAGTGATATTATCCTTTGTGACACTTTTCACGGTGACAGTTCCCATGGTGACAGTGCCCAGGGTGACACTGTCCATGGTGACAGTGCTCATGGTGAGAGTGCTCATGGAAAGATTGCTCATGGTGACAGTGCTCATTGTGATAGTGCTCATGGTGATACTGCACATTGTGACACTGCCCATGGTTATAGTCTCCATGGTGACCGCAATCAAAGTAATAGTTCCCTTGGTGACCGTGTTCATGGTGACAGTGCTCATGGTGACAGAGCCCATGGTGACAGTTCCAATGCTGACTGTGCCCATGGCGACACTGATCATGGTGACACTGATCAAGGTGATAGTGCCCATGGTGACTGGGCCCATGGTGACAGTGGCAAGGCTGACAGTGCCCATGATGACAGTTCTCATGGTGATATTGCTCATAGTGACAGTGCCCATGGTGATAGTGCTCATGGTGACTGTTCCCATGGTGACAGTGCTCATGGTGATAGTGTCCATGGTGAAAGTGCTAAGGGTGACAGTGCCCATGGTGACAGTGCTCATGCTGATAGTGCCCGATGTGAGAGTCCCATGGTTATAATCTGAAAGGTCACTGCAATCACGGTAATAGTGCCCATCGTAACCGTACCCATGGTGATAGTGCCCATTGTGACAGTCCCAAGGTTATAGTCTCCATGTTGACCGCTACCACGGGAATAGTGCCCATGGTGACCGTGCTCATGGTGACAGTGCTCATGGTGACAATTCCCATGGTGGCAATTCTCATGGTAATAGTGCTCATGGTGACTGTGGTCATGGTGACACTGCTCAAGGTGATATTGCCCATGGTGACTGGGCCCATGGTGACAGTGCTCCAGGTGACAGAGCCCATGTTGGCAGGGGCAATGCTGACACTGCCCATGGTGACAGTTCTCATGGTGATATTGCTCATAGTGATAGTTCCCATGGTGACAGTGCCCTTGGTGACAGTTCTCATGGTGACAGTGCTCAAGGATATAGTGCCGATTTTGACAGTCCCATGGTTATAGTCTCCATGGTGACCGCAATCAAGGTAATAGTGCACACGGTGACTGTGCTCATGGTGACAATGGTCATGGTGACCGTGCTCATGCTGAGAGTGTTCATGGCGACAGTGTACTTGGTGACAGTGTTCATGGTGACTGTGCTCATCGTCATAATGCTCAAAGTGAAAGTGCTCTTAGTGAAATATACTGTGGTGACAGTACCCATAGTGATAGTACCCTTTGTGACACTTTTCACGGTGACAGTTCCCATGGTGACAGTGCCCATGGTGACAGTGTCCATGGTGACAGTGCTCATGGTGATACTGCCTCTTGTGACACTGCCCATGGATATAGTCTCCATGGTGACCGCAATCACAGTAATAGTGCGCATGGTGACTGTGATCATGGTGACAGTGGTCATGCTGACAGAGCCAGGGTCCATTGTTACAATGCCCAATGTGACAGTGCTCATGGTGACAGTGACTATGGTTACAATGCTCATGGTCACAGTGCTCATTGTGATAGTGCCCATTGTGACATTCCCATGCTTATAGTCTCCATGGTAACCACAGTCATGGAAATAGTGCCCATGGTGACAGTGCTCATGGAGACAGTGCCCATAGTGAGAGTGCCCATGGCGACAGTGCCCATGGCAACAGTGCTCATGGTGACAGTACCCAAGGTGAAAATGCCCATGGTGACAATGCCCATGGTGACCGTGTCCATTGTGACAGTTCACATGGTTATAATCTCATTGGTGACCGCAATCACGGTAATAGTGCCCATTGTGACCGTTATCATGGTGACAATGCTCACGGTGACAGTGCCCATGGAAACAGTGCTCATGGTGACAGAGATCATTGTAATATTGCTCATGGTGATACTGCCCATGGTGACTGGGCACATGGTGACAGTGCTCATGGTGACAGTGGCAATGCTGACAGTGCCGAAGGAGACAGTTCTCATGGTAATATTGCTCATAGTGACAGTGCCCATGGTGAAAGTGCTCATGGTGACAGAGCCCATGGTGATAGGGCCGATTGTGACACTGCCCAATGTGACAGTGCTCATGGTGACAATGACCGTGGTCAGAGTGCTCCTGGTGATATTTCCCAGTGTGACATTCCCATGCTTATATTCTCCATGGTAACCGCAACCACGGAAATAGTGCCCATGGTGATCGTGCTCATGGTGACAGTACTCATGGTGATATTGTTCATAGTGACAGTGCCCATGGTGATAGTGGTCATGGTGACAGTGCCCATGGTGACAGTGCTCATGGTGACAGAGCCCATGGCGACAGGGCCGATTGTGACACTGCCCAATGTGACAGTGCTCATGGTGACAATGACCATGGTCACAGTGGTCATGGTCACAGTGCTCCTGGTGATAGTTCCCATTGTGACATTCCCATGCTTATATTCTCCATGGTAACCGTAACCACGGAAATAGTGCCCAAGGTGATCGTGCTCATGGTGACAGTGCTCATGGTGACAGTGCCTCTGGTGACAGTGCTCATGGCAACAGTGCCCAAAGTGACAGTACTCATGGTGACAGTGCCCATTGTGACAGTGTCCATGTTTATATTGTCCATGGTGACCGCTTTCACTCTTATAGTGCACACGGTGACCGTGCTCATGGTGATAGTGCTAATGGTGACAATAACCATGGTGACAGTGTCCACAGTGACAGTGCTCATGGTCATAGTGTCCATGGTGATAGTGTCCATGGTGCCAGTGCCCTTGGTGACAGTGCTCATGCTGATAGTGCCCGATGGGAGAGTCCCATGCTTATAATCTACATGGTCACTGCCATCACGGTAATAGGGCCCATCGTAACCGTCCCCAGGTTGATAGTGCCCATTGTGACAGTCCCATGGTTATAGTCTCCATGGTGACCGCTACCACGGTAATAGTGCCCATGGTGACCGTGCTCATGGTAACAGTGCTCATGGTGACAATTCCCATGTTGACAATCCTCATGGTAATAGTGTTCATGGTGACTGTGGTCATGGTGACAGTGCCAATGGTGACAGTGCTCATCGTTCAGTACCCATGGTGACATTGCTCATGCTGATAGTGCTCATGGTGACAGTGTCCATGGTGACAGTTCCCATTGTGACACTGCCCAGTGTGACAGTGCTCATGGTGACAGTGACCATGGTCACAGTGCTCATGGTGATAGTGCCCATGGTGACAGTGCTCATAGTGACAGAGCGCATGGCGACAGTGCCCATAGTCACAATGCTCACAGTGAAAGTGGTCTTTGTGAAATATACGGTGGTGACAGTACCCATAGTGATATTATCCTTTGTGACACTTTTCACGGTGACAGTTCCCATGGTGACAGTGCCCAGGGTGACAGTGTCCACGGTGACAGTGCTCATGGTGAGAGTGCTCATGGAAAGATTGCTCATGGTGACAGTGCTCATTGTGATAGTGATCATGGTGATACTGCACATTGTGACACTGCCCATGGTTATAGTCTCCATGGTGACCGCAATCAAAGTAATAGTTCCCATGGTGACCGTGATCATGGTGACAGTGTTCATGGTGACAGAGCCCATGGTGACAGTTCCAATGCTGACTGTGCCCATGGCGACACTGATCATGGTGACACTGATCAAGGTGATAGTGCCCATGGTGACTGGGCCCATGGTAACAGTGGCAAGGCTGACAGTGCCCATGATGACAGTTCTTATGGTGATATTGCTCATAGTGACAGTGCCCATGGTGATAGTGCTCATGGTGACAGTTCCCATGGTGACAGTGCTCATGGTGATAGTGTCCATGGTGAAAGTGCTAAGGGTGACAGTGCCCATGGTGACAGTGCTCATGCTGATAGTGCCCGATGTGAGAGTCCCATGGTTATAATCTGAAAGGTCACTGCAATCACGGTAATAGTGCCCATCGTAACCGTACCCATGGTGATAGTGCCCATTGTGACAGTCCCAAGGTTATAGTCTCCATGTTGACCGCTACCACGGGAATAGTGCCATGGTGACCATGCTCATGGTGACAGTGCTCATGGTGACAATTCCCATGGTGGCAATGCTCAAGGTAATAGTGCTCATGGTGACTGTGGTCATGGTGACACTGCTCAAGGTGATATTGCCCATGGTGACTGGGCCCATGGTGACAGTGCTCCAGGTGACAGAGCCCATGTTGGCAGTGGCAATGCTGACACTGCCCATGGTGACAGTTCTCATGGTGATATTGCTCATAGTGATAGTTCCCATGGTGACAGTGCCCTTGGTGACAGTTCTCATGGTGACAGTGCTCAAGGATATAGTGCCGATTTTGACAGTCCCATGGTTATAGTCTCCATGGTGACCGCAATCAAGGTAATAGTGCACACGGTGACTGTGCTCATGGTGACAATTGTCATGGTGACCGTGCTCATGCTGAGAGTGTTCATGGCGACAGTGTACTTGGTGACAGTGTTCATGGTGACTGTGCTCATCGTCATAATGCTCAAAGTGAAAGTGCTCTTAGTGAAATATACTGTGGTGACAGTACCCATAGTGATAGTACCCTTTGTGACACTTTTCACGGTGACAGTTCCCATGGTGACAGTGCCCATGGTGACAGTGTCCATGGTGACAATGCTCATGGTGATACTGCCTCTTGTGACACTGCCCATGGATATAGTCTCCATGGTGACCGCAATCACAGTAATAGTGCGCATGGTGACTGTGATCATGGTGACAGTGGTCATGCTGACAGAGCCAGGGTCCATTGTTACAATGCCCAATGTGACAGTGCTCATGGTGACAGTGACTATGGTTACAATGCTCATGGTCACAGTGCTCATTGTGATAGTGCCCATTGTGACATTCCCATGCTTATAGTCTCCATGGTAACCACAGTCATGGAAATAGTGCCCATGGTGACAGTGCTCATGGAGACAGTGCCCATAGTGAGAGTGCCCATGGCGACAGTGCCCATGGCAACAGTGCTCATGGTGATAGTCCCCATGGTGAACCTGCTCATGGTGACAGTACCCAAGGTGAAAATGCCCATGGTGACAATGCCCATGGTGACCGTGTCCATTGTGACAGTTCACATGGTTATAATCTCCATGGTGACCGCAATCACAGTAATAGTGCCCATTGTGACCGTTATCATGGTGACACTGCTCATGGTGACAGTGCCCATGGAAACAGTGCTCATGGTGACAGTGCTCATTGTGATAGTGCTCATGGTGATAGTGCCCATGGTGACTGGGCACATGGTGACAGTGCTCATGGTGACAGTGCCCATGGTGACAGTGCTCATGGTGACAGAGCTCATGGTGATAGGGCCGATTGTGACACTGCCCAATGTGACAGTGCTCATGGTGAAAATGACCATGGTCACAGTGCTCATGGTCACAGTGCTCCTGGTGATAGTTCCCATTGTTACATTCCCATGCTTATATTCTCCATGGTAACCGTAACCACGGAAATAGTGCCCAAGTTGATCGTGCTCATAGTGACAGTGCCCATGGTGATAGTGGTCATTGTCACAGTGCTCATTGTGATAGTGCCCATTGTGACATTCCCATGCTTATATTCTCCATGGTAACCGTAACCACGGAAATAGTGCCCACGGTGATCATGCTCATGGTGACAGTGCTCATGGTGACAGTGCCTCTGGTGACAGTGCTCATGGCAACAGTGCCCAAAGTGACAGTACTCATGGTGACAGTGCCCATTGTGACAGTGTCCATGTTTATATTGTCCATGGTGACCGCTTTCACTCTTATAGTGCACACGGTGACCGTGCTCATGGTGATAGTGCTAATGGTGACAATAACCATGGTGACAGTGTTCACGGTGAAAGTGCTCATGGTGATAGTGTCCATGGTGACAGTGCTCAGGGTGCCAGTGCCCATGGTGACAGTGCTCATGCTGATAGTGCCCAATGTGAGAGTCCCATGCTTATAATCTACATGGTCACTGCCATCACGGTAATAGGGCCCATTGTGACCGTCCCCAGGGTGATAGTGCCCATTGTGACAGTCCCATGGTTATAGTCTCCATGGTGACCGCTACCACGGTAATAGTGCCCATGGTGACCGTGCTCATGGTAACAGTGCTCATGGTGACAATTCCCATGGTGACAATCCTCATGGTAATAGTGTTCATGGTGACTGTGGTCATGGTGACAGTGCCAATGGTGAAAGTGCTCATCGTTCAGTACCCATGGTGACATTGCTCATGCTGATAGTGCTCATGGTGACAGTGCCCATGGTGACAGTTCCCATTGTGACACTGCCCAGTGTGACAGTGCTCATGGTGACAGTGACCATGGTCACAGTGCTCATGGTGACAGTGCCCATGGTGACAGTTCCCATTGTGACACTGCCCAGTGTGACAGTGCTCATGGTGACAGTGACCATGGTCACAGTTCTCATGGTGATAGTGCCCATGGTGACAGTGCTCATAGTGACAGAGCGCATGGCGACAGTGCCCATAGTCACAATGCTCACAGTGAAAGTGGTCTTTGCGAAATATACAGTGGTGAGAGTACCCATAGTGATATTATCCTTTGTGACACTTTTCACGGTGACAGTTCCCATGGTGACAGTGCCCAGGGTGACAGTGTCCATGGTGACAGTGCTCATGGTGACAGTGCTCATGGAAAGATTGCTCATGGTGACAGTGCTCATTGTGATAGTGCTCATGGTGATACTGCACAGTGTGACACTGCCCATGGTTATAGTCTCCATGGTGACCGCAATCAAAGTAATAGTTCCCATGGTGACCGTGATCATGGTGACAGTGTTCATGGTGACAGAGCCCATGGTGACAGTTCCAATGCTGACTGTGCCCATGGCGACACTGATCATGGTGACACTGATCAAGGTGATAGTGCCCATGGTGACAGGGCCCATGGTGACAGTGGCAAGGCTGACAGTGCCCATGATGACAGTTCTCATGGTGATATTGCTCATAGTGACAGTGCCCATGGTGATAGTGCTCATGGTGACAGTTCCCATGGTAACAGTGCTCATGGTGATAGTGTCCATGGTGACAGTGCTAAGGGTGACAGTGCCCATGGTGACAGTGCTCATGCTGATAGTGCCCGATGTGAGAGTCCCATGGTTATAATCTGAAAGGTCACTGCAATCACGGTAATAGTGCCCATCGTAACCGTACCCATGGTGATAGTGCCCATTGTGACAGTCCCAAGGTTATAGTCTCCATGTTGACCGCTACCACGGGAATAGTGCCCATGGTGACCGTGCTCATGGTGACAGTGCTCTTGGTGACAATTCCCATGGTGGCAATGCTCATGGTAATAGTGCTCATGGTGACTGTGGTCATGGTGACACTGCTCAAGGTGATATTGCCCATGGTGACTGGGCCCATGGTGACAGTGCTCCAGGTGACAGACCCCATGTTGACAGTGGCAATGCTGACACTGCCCATGGTGACAGTTCTCATGGTGATATTGCTCATAGTGATAGTTCCCATGGTGACAGTGCCCTTGGTGACAGTTCTCATGGTGACAGTGCTCAAGGATATAGTGCCGATTTTGACAGTCCCATGGTTATAGTCTCCATGGTGACCGCAATCAAGGTAATAGTGCACACGGTGACTGTGCTCATGGTGACAATGGCCATGGTGACCGTGCTCATGCTGAGAGTGTTCATGGTGACAGTGTACTTGGTGAGAGTGCTCATCATCATAATGCTCAAAGTGAAAGTGCTCTTAGTGAAATATACTGTGGTGACAGTACCCATAGTGATAGTACCCTTTGTGACACTTTTCACGGTGAGAGTTCCCATGGTGACAGTGTCCATGGTGACAGTGTCCATGGTGACAGGGCTCATGGTGATACTGCCTCTTGTGACACTGCCCATGGTTATAGTCTCCATGGTGACCGCAATCACAGTAATAGTGCGCATGGTGACTGTGATCATGGTGACAGTGGTCATGCTGACAGAGCCCATGGTGACAGTTCCAATGCTGACAGTGCCAATGGTGACAGTGCCCATGGTGACAGTGCTCATGGTGACAGAGCCCATGGTGATAGGGCCGATTGTGACACTGCCCAATGTGACAGTGCTCATGGTGACAATGACCATGGTCACAGTGATCATGGTCACAGTGCTACTGGTGATAGTTCCCATTGTGACATTCCCATGCTTAGATTCTCCATGGTAACCGCAACCACGGAAAAAGTGCCCATGGTGATCGTGCTCATGGTTACAGTGCTCATGGCGACAGTGCCCATAGTGACAGTTCTCAAGGTGACAGTGCCCATTGTGACAGTGTCCATGTTTATACTGTCCATGGTGACCACATTCACTGTTATAGTGCACACGGTGACCGTGCTCATGGTGGTAGTGCGAATGGTGACACTAACCATGGTGACAGTGGCCACGGTGACAGTGCTCATGGTGATCGTGTCCATGGAGACAGTACTCAGGGTGAAAGTGCCCATGGTGACAGTGCTCATGCTGATAGTGCCCGGTGTGAGAGTCCCATGGTTATAATCTCCATGGTCACTGCAATCACGGTAATAGTGCCCATCGTAACCGTACCCATGGTGATAGTGCCCATTGTGACAGTCCCATGGTTATAGTCTCCATGGTAACCGCTACCACGGTAATAGTGCCCATGGTGACTGTGCTCATGGTGACAGTGCTCTGTTGACAATTCCCATGGTGACAATGCTCATGGTAATAGTGCTCATGGTGACTGTGGTCATGGTGACAATGCACATGGTAATAGTGTTCATGGTGACTGTGGTCATGGTGACAGTGCCAATGGTGACAGTGCTCATGGTTAAGTGGCCATGGTGACATTGCTCATGCTGATAGTGCTCATGGTGACAGTGCCCATGGTGACAGTTTCCATTGTGACACTGCCCAATGTCACAGTGCTCATGGTGACAGTGACCAGGCTCACAGTGCTCATGGTGATAGTGCCCATTGTGACATTCCCATGCTTATAGTCTCCATGGTAAGTGGAATCACGGAAATAGTGCCCATGGTGTCAGTGCTCATGGCGACAGTGCCCATAGTGAGAGTGCCCATGGCGACAGTGCCCATGGCAACAGTCCTCATGGTGATAGTGCCCATGGTGAAACTGCTCATGGTGATAGTACCCATGATTGAGAATGCCCATGGTGACAATGCCCATGGTGAAAGTGTCCATGGTGACAGTGCTCATGGTGATACTGCCTCTTGTGACACTGCACATGGTTATAGTCTCCATGGTGACCGCAATCACAGTTAGAGTGGCCATGGTGACTGTGATCATGGTGACAGTGCTCATGGTGACAGAGCCCATGGTGATAGTTCCAAGGCGGACAGTGCCCATGGTGACAGTTCTAATGGTGGTAGTGCTCATGGTAACATTGCCCATGGTGACATTGCTCATGGTGACAGAGCCCATGGTGACAGGGTCCATTGTTACACTGCCCAATGTGACAGTGCTCTTGGTGACAGTGACTATGGTTACAATGCTCATGGTCACAGTGCCCTTTGTGATGGTGCCCATTGTGACATTCCCATGCCTATAGTCTCCATGGTAACCGCAATCACAGAAATAGTGCCCATGGTGACCGTGCTCATGGTGACAGTGCTCATGGTAACAGTGGCAATGGTGAAAGTGCTCTTGGCGACCGTGCCCATAGTGAGAGTGCCCCTGTCAACAGTGTTCATGGTGATAGTGCCCATAGTGACAGTATTCATGGTGACAGTGCTCATGGTCACAATGCTCACAGTGCAAGTGCTCTTAGTGAAATATACTGTGGTGACAGTACCCATAGTGATAGTACCCTTTGTGACCCTTTTCACGGTGACAGTTCCCATGGTGACAGTGCCCATGGTGACAGTGTCCATGGTGACAGTGCTCATGGTGACAGTGCCCATGGTGAGAGTTCCAATGATGACAATGCCTTTGGTGACAGTTCTCATGGTAATAGTGCTCATGGTCACAGTGCCCATGGCGAAAGTGCTCATGGTGACCATGCTCAAGTTGATAGTGCCCATGGTAAATGGGCCCATGGTGACAGTGCTCATGGTGACAGCGGCAATGCTGACAGTGCCCATGGTGACAGTTCTGATGGTGACAGAGCCCATGGTGACAGTGCTCATGGTGAGAGTGTTCATGGAGCCAGTGTACTTTCTCACAGTGTTCAAGGTGCCCGTGCTCATGGTCACAATGCTCACAGTGATAATGCTCTTAGTGAAATATACCATGCTGACAGTACGCCTGGTAATAGTACCCATTGGGACAGAGTTCACGGTGACAGTTCCCTTGGTGAGAGGGCTCATGGTGACAGTGCCCATGGTAACAGTGCTCATGGTGACAGTGCTAATGGTGATAGTTCTCGTGATAAAGCCCTTTGTGAGAGTGCCGATGGTTATAGTCACCATGGTGACCGCAATCTCGGTGAAAATGCCCATGGAGACCATGCTCATGGTGATAGTGCTCATGGTAATAGTACCAATGGTGACGGTTCCCAAGGTGACAGTGCTCATGGTGACATTACCCATGGTTATATTGCCTACGGTGATAGTGCCCATGGTGACAATTATCACAGTGATAGTTCCCCTTTTGATAGTGCTCATGGTTAGAGTGCTCATGGTGACAGTGCCCACGGTGACAGTGCTCATGGTGAGAGTGCCCGTTGTGACAGTGTCCATGGTTATATTCACCATGTTGACCGCAATCATGGTAATAGTGCCCGTGGTGAAAATGCCCATGGTGACAGTGCTCGTGGTGACAGTGCCCATGGAAACAGTGCTCATGGGGAGTGTGTTCATGGTGATAGTGCTCATGGTCACAATGCTCACAGTGAAAGTGCTCTTTGTGAAATATACTGTGGTGACAGTACCCATAGTGATATTATCCTTTGTGACACTTTTCACGGTGACAGTTCCCATGGTGACAGTGCCCATTGAGACAATGCTCATGGTAATAGTGCTCATGGTGACTGTGGTCATGGTGACAGTGCCAATGGTGACAGTGCTCCTCGTTCAGTGCCCGTGGTGACATTGCTCATGCTGACAGTGCTCATGGTGACAGTGCTCTTGGTGACAGTTCCCATGGTGACAGTTCCCATTGTGACACTGCCCAATGTGACAGTGCTCATGGTAACAGTGTCCATGGTCACAGTGCTCATGGTCACAGTGCTCATTGGGGATAGTGCCCATTGTGACATTCCCATGTATATACTCTCCATGATAACCACAGTCACCGAAATAGGGCCCATGGTGACCGTGCTCATGGTGACAGTTCTCATGGTAACAGTGCCCATGGTGATAGTATTCACAGTGACAGTGCTCATGGCGACAGTTCCCATAGTGAGAGTTCCCCTGGCAACAGTGCTCATGGTGATAGTGCCCATGGTGACAGTACTCATGGTGAAACTGTTCATGGTGATAGTGCGCATGGTCACAATGCTGACAGTGAAAGTGCTCTTAGTGAAATATACTGTGGTGATATTACCCATAGTGATAGTACCCTTTGTGACTCTTTTCACGGTGACAGTTCCCATGGTGACAGTGCCCATGGTGACAGTGTCCATGGTGACAGTGCTCATGGTGACAGTGCTCATTGTGATAGTGCTCATGGTGATACTGCCCATTGTGACACTGCCCATGGTTATAGTCTCCATGGTGACCGCAATCACAGTAATATTGCCCATGGTGCCCGTGATCATGGTGACAGTGCTCATGGTGACAGAGCCCATGGTGACAGTTCCAATGCTGACAGTGCCCATGGTGACAGTTCTAATGGTGAGAGTGCTCATGGTAACAGTGCCCATGGTGACATTGCTCATGGTGACAGAGCCCATGGTGACAGGGTCCATTGTTACACTGCCCAATGTGACAGTGCTCTTGGTGACAGTGACTATGGTCACAATGCTCATGGTCACAGTGCTCATTGTGATAGTGCCCATTGTGACATTCCCATGCTTATAGTCTCCATGGTAAGTGGAATCACGGAAATAGTGCCCATGGTGACAGTGCTCATGGCGACAGTGCCCATAGTGAGAGTGCCCATGGCGACAGTGCTCATGGTGAGAGTGCCCATGGTGAAACTGCTCATGGTGACAGTACCCATGGTGAGAATGCCCATGGTGACAATGCCCATGGTGAGAATGTCCATTGTGACAGTTCACATGGTTATAATCTCCATGGTGACCGCAATCACGGTAATAGTGCCCATTGTGACCGTTATCATGGTGACAATGCTCATGGTGACAGTGCCCGTGGAAACAGTGCTCATGGTGACAGTGCTCATTGTGATAGTGCTCATGGTGATAGTGCCCATGGCGACTGGGCACATGTTGACAGTGCTCATGGTGACAGTGCCCATGGTGACAGTTCTCATGTTGATATTTCTCATAGTGACAGAGCCCATGGTGATAGTGCTCTTGGTGAGAGTGCCCATGGTGACAGTGCTCATGGTGACAGAGCCCATGGTGATAGAGCCGATTGTGACACTGCCCAATGTGACAGTGCTCATGGTGAAAATGTCCACGGTCACAGTGCTCATGGTCATAGTGCTCCTGGTGATAGTTCCCATTGTGACATTCCCATGCTTAGATTCTCCATGGTAACCGCAACCACGGAAATAGTGCCCATGGTGATCGTGCTCATGGTTACAGTGCTCATGGCGACAGTGCCCATAGTGACAGTTCTCAAGGTGACAGTGCCCATTGTGACAGTGTCCATGTTTATACTGTCCATGGTGACCACATTCACTGTTATAGTGCACACGGTGACCGTGCTCATGGTGGTAGTGCGAATGGTGACACTAACCATGGTGACAGTGGCCACGGTGACAGTGCTCATGGTGATCGTGTCCATGGAGACAGTACTCAGGGTGAAAGTGCCCATGGTGACAGTGCTCATGCTGATAGTGCCCGATGTGAGAGTCCCATGGTTATAATCTCCATGGTCACTGCAATCACGGTAATAGTGCCCATCATAACCGTACCCATGGTGATAGTGCCCATTGTGACAGTCCCATGGTTATAGTCTCCATGGTAACAGCTACCACGGTAATAATGCCCATGGTGACCGTGCTCATGGTGACAGTGCTCATGGTGACAATTCCCATGGTGGCAATGCTCAAGGTAATAGTGCTCATGGTGACTGTGGTCATGGTGACACTGCTCAAGGTGATATTGCCCATGGTGACTGGGCCCATGGTGACAGTGCTCCAGGTGACAGAGCCCATGTTGGCAGTGGCAATGCTGACACTGCCCATGGTGACAGTTCTCATGGTGATATTGCTCATAGTGATAGTTCCCATGGTGACAGTGCCCTTGGTGACAGTTCTCATGGTGACAGTGCTCAAGGATATAGTGCCGATTTTGACAGTCCCATGGTTATAGTCTCCATGGTGACCGCAATCAAGGTAATAGTGCACACGGTGACTGTGCTCATGGTGACAATGGCCATGGTGACAGTGTCCATGGTGACAGTGCTCATGGTGACAGTGCTCATTGTGATAGTGCTCATGGTGATACTGCCCATTGTGACACTGCCCATGGTTATAGTCTCCATGGTGACCGCAATCACAGTAATATTGCCCATGGTGCCCGTGATCTTGGTGACAGTGCTCATGGTGACAGAGCCCATGGTGACATTTCCAATGCTGACAGTGCCCATGGTGACAGTTCTAATGGTGAGAGTGCTCATGGTAACAGTGCCCATGGTGACATTGCTCATGGTGACAGAGCCCATGGTGACAGGGTCCATTGTTACACTGCCCAATGTGACAGTGCTCTTGGTGACAGTGACTATGGTCACAATGCTCATGGTCACAGTGCTCATTGTGATAGTGCCCATTGTGACATTCCCATGCTTATAGTCTCCATGGTAAGTGGAATCACGGAAATAGTGCCCATGGTGACAGTGCTCATGGCGACAGTGCCCATAGTGAGAGTGCCCATGGCGACAGTGCTCATGGTGAGAGTGCCCATGGTGAAACTGCTCATGGTGACAGTACCCATGGTGAGAATGCCCATGGTGACACTGCCCATGGTGAGAATGTCCATTGTGACAGTTCACATGGTTATAATCTCCATGGTGACCGCAATCACGGTAATAGTGCCCATTGTGACCGTTATCATGGTGACAATGCTCATGGTGACAGTGCCCGTGGAAACAGTGCTCATGGTGACAGTGCTCATTGTGATAGTGCTCATGGTGATAGTGCCCATGGCGACTGGGCACATGTTGACAGTGCTCATGGTGACAGTGCCCATGGTGACAGTTCTCATGGTGATATTTCTCATAGTGACAGTGCCCATGGTGATAGTGCTCATGGTGACAGTCCCCAAGGTGACAGTGCTCATGGTGACAGAGCCCATGGTGATAGGGCCGATTGTGACACTCCCCAATGTGACAGTGCTCATGGTGACAATGACCATGGTCACAGTGCTCATGGTCACAGTGCTCCTGGTGATAGTTCCCATTGTGACATTCCCATGCTTAGATTCTCCATGGTAACCGCAACCACGGAAATAGTGTCCATGGTGATCATGCCCATGGTGATCGTGCTCATGGTTACAGTGCTCATGGCGACAGTGCCCATAGTGACAGTTCTCAAGGTGACAGTGCCCATTGTGACAGTGTCCATGTTTATACTGTCCATGGTGACCACATTCACTGTTATAGTGCACACGGTGACCGTGCTCATGGTGATAGTGCGAATGGTGACATTAATCATGGTGACAGTGGCCACGGTGACAGTGCTCATGGTGATCGTGTCCGTGGAGACAGTACTCAGGGTGAAAGTGCCCATGGTGACAGTGCTCATGCTGATAGTGCCCGATGTGAGAGTCCCATGGTTATAATCTCCATGGTCACTGCAATCGCGGTAATAGTGCCCATCATAACCGTACCCATGGTGATAGTGCCCATTGTGACAGTCCCATGGTTATAGTCTCCATGGTAACAGCTACCACGGTAATAATGCCCATGGTGACCGTGCTCATGGTGACAGTGCTCTGTTGACAATTCCCATGGTGACAATGCTCATGGTAATAGTGCTCATGGTGACTGTGGTCATGGTGACAATGCACATGGTAATAGTGTTCATGGTGACTGTGGTCATGGTGACAGTGCCAATGGTGACAGTGCTCATGGTTAAGTGCCCATGGTGACAATGCTCATGCTGATAGTGCTCATGGTGACAGTGCCCATGGTGACAGTTTCCATTGTGACACTGCCCAATGTCACAGTTCTCATGGTGACCAGGCTCACAGTGCTCATGGTGATAGTGCCCATTGTGACATTCCCATCCTTATAGTCTCCAAGGTAACCGCAATCACGGAAATAGTGCCCATGGTGACCGTGCTCATGGTTACAGTGCTCATGGTAACAGTGCCCATGGTGGCAGTGCTCATAGTGACAGTGCTCATGGCGACAGTGCCCATAGTGAGAGTGCCCCTGGAAACAGTGCTCATGGTGATAGTACTCATGGTGACAGTACTCATGGTGACAGTGTTCATGGTGATAGTGCTCATGGTCGCAATGCTCACAGTGAAAGTGCTCTTTGTGAAATATACTGTGGTGACATTACCCATAGTGATATGACCCTTTGTGACACTTTTCACGGTGACAGTTCCCATGGTGACAGTGCCCATGGTGACAGTGTCCATGGTGACAGTGCTCATGGTGACAGTGCTCATGGTGACCGTGCTCACGGAAAGATTGCTCATGGTGACAGTGCTCATTGTGATAGTGCTCATGGTGATACTGCACATTGTGACACTGCCGAGGGTTATAGTCTCCATGGTGACCGCAATCAAAGTGATAGTTCCCATGGGGACTGGGCACATGGTGACAGTGCCCATGGTGACATATCTCATGGTGATATTGTTCATAGTGACAATGCCCATGGTGATAGTTGTCATGGTGACAGTGCCCATGGTGACAGGGCTCATGGTGACAGAGCCCATGGCGACAGGCCCGATTGTGACACTGCCCAATGTGACATGGTCACATTGGTCATGGTCACAGTGCTCCTAATGATAGTTCCCATTGTGACATTCCCATGCTTATATTCTCCATGGTAACTGTAAACACGGAAATAGTGTCCATGGTGATCATGCTCACGGTGACAGTGCTCATGGTGACAGTGCTCATGGCGACAGTGCCCATTGTGACAGTGTCCATGTTTATATTGTCCATGGTGACCGCCATCACTGTTAATGTGCACACGGTGACCGTGCTCATGGTGATAGTGTTAATGGTGACAGTTACCATCGTGACAGTATCCACGGTGACAGTGCTCATAGTGATCGTTTCCATGGTGACAGTGCTCAGTGTGACAGTGCCCATGGTGACTGTGCTCATGCTGATAGTGCCCGATGTGAGAGTCCCCTGCGTATAATCTCCATGGTCACTGCAATCACGGTAATAGTGCCCATCGTAACCATACCCAAGGTGATAGTGCCCATTGTGACAGTCCTATGGTTATAGTTTCCATGGTTACCGCTACCACGGTAATAGTGCCCATGGTGACCATGCTCATGGTAACAGTGCTCATGGTGACAATTCCCATGGTGACAGTCTGCATGGTAATAGTGTTCATGGTTACTGTGGTCATGGTGACAGTGCCAATGGTGACAGTGCTCATCGTTCAGTACCCATGGTGACATTGCTCATGCTGATAGTGCTCATGGTCACAGTGCTCTCGGTGACAGTGCCCATGGTGACAGTTCCCATTGTGACACTGCCCAGTGTGACAGTGCTCATGGTGACAGTGACCATGGTCACAGTGCTCATGGTGATAGTGCCCATGGTGACAGTGCTCATAGTGACAGAGCTCATGGCGACAGTGCCCATAGTCACAATGCTCACAGTGAAAGTGGTCTTTGTGATATATACGGTGGTGACAGTACCCATAGTGATATTATCCTTTGTGACACTTTTCACGGTGACAGTTCCCATGGTGACAGTGCCCAGGGTGACAGTGTCCATGGTGACAGTGCTCATGGTGAGAGTGCTCATGGAAAGATTGCTCATGGTGACAGTGCTCATTGTGATAGTGCTCAAGGTGATACTGCACATTGTGACACTGCCCATGGTTATAGTCTCCATGGTGACCGCAATCAAAGTAATAGTTCCCATGGTGACCGTGATCATGGTGACAGTGCTCATGGTGACAGAGCCCATGGTGACAGTTCCAATGCTGACTGTGCCCATGGCGACACTGATCATGGTGACACTGATCAAAGTGATAGTGCCCATGGTGACTGGGCCCATGGTGACAGTGGCAAGGCTGACAGTGCCCATGATGACAGTTCTCATGGTGATATTGCTCATAGTGACAGTGCCCATGGTGATAGTGCTCATGGTGACAGTTCCCATGGTGACAGTGCTCATGGTGATAGTGTCCATGGTGAAAGTTCTAAGGGTGACAGTGCCCATGGTGACAGTGCTCATGCTGATAGTGCCCGATGTGAGAGTCCCATGGTTATAATCTGAAAGGTCACTGCAATCACGGTAATAGTGCCCATCGTAACCGTACCCATGGTGATAGTGCCCATTGTGACAGTCCCAAGGTTATAGTCTCCATGTTGACCGCTACCACGGGAATAGTGCCCATGGTGACCATGCTCATGGTGACAGTGCTCATGGTGACAATTCCCATGGTGGCAATGCTCAAGGTAATAGTGCTCATGGTGACTGTGGTCATGGTGACACTGCTCAAGGTGATATTGCCCATGGTGACTGGGCCCATGGTGACAGTGCTCCAGGTGACAGAGCCCATGTTGGCAGTGGCAATGCTGACACTGCCCATGGTGACAGTTCTCATGGTGATATTGCTCATAGTGATAGTTCCCATGGTGACAGTGCCCTTGGTGACAGTTCTCATGGTGACAGTGCTCAAGGATATAGTGCCGATTTTGACAGTCCCATGGTTATAGTCTCCATGGTGACCGCAATCAAGGTAATAGTGCACACGGTGACTGTGCTCATGGTGACAATTGTCATGGTGACCGTGCTCATGCTGAGAGTGTTCATGGCGACAGTGTACTTGGTGACAGTGTTCATGGTGACTGTGCTCATCGTCATAATGCTCAAAGTGAAAATGCTCTTAGTGAAATATACTGTGGTGACAGTACCCATAGTGATAGTACCTTTTGTGACACTTTTCACGGTGACAGTTCCCATGGTGACAGTGCCCATGGTGACAGTGTCCATGGTGACAGTGCTCATGGTGATACTGCCTCTTGTGACACTGCCCATGGATATAGTCTCCATGGTGACCGCAATCACAGTAATAGTGCGCATGGTGACTGTGATCATGGTGACAGTGGTCATGCTGACAGAGCCAGGGTCCATTGTTACAATGTCCAATGTGACAGTGCTCATGGTGACAGTGACTATGGTTACAATGCTCATGGTCACAGTGCTCATTGTGATAGTGCCCATTGTGACATTCCCATGCTTATAGTCTCCATGGTAACCACAGTCATGGAAATACTGCCCATGGTGACAGTGCTCATGGCGACAGTGCCCATAGTGAGAGTGCCCATGGCGACAGTGCTCATGGTGAGAGTGCCCATGGTGAAACTGCTCATGGTGACAGTACCCATGGTGAGAATGCCCATGGTGACAATGCCCATGGTGAGAATGTCCATTGTGACAGTTCACATGGTTATAATCTCCATGGTGACCGCAATCACGGTAATAGTGCCCATTGTGACCGTTATCATGGTGACAATGCTCATGGTGACAGTGCCCGTGGAAACAGTGCTCATGGTGACAGTGCTCATTGTGATAGTGCTCATGGTGATAGTGCCCATGGCGACTGGGCACATGTTGACAGTGCTCATGGTGACAGTGCCCATGGTGACAGTTCTCATGTTGATATTTCTCATAGTGACAGAGCCCATGGTGATAGTGCTCTTGGTGAGAGTGCCCATGGTGACAGTGCTCATGGTGACAGAGCCCATGGTGATAGGGCCGATTGTGACACTGCCCAATGTGACAGTGCTCATGGTGAAAATGTCCACGGTCACAGTGCTCATGGTCATAGTGCTCCTGGTGATAGTTCCCATTGTGACATTCCCATGCTTAGATTCTCCATGGTAACCGCAACCACGGAAATAGTGCCCATGGTGATCGTGCTCATGGTTACAGTGCTCATGGCGACAGTGCCCATAGTGACAGTTCTCAAGGTGACAGTGCCCATTGTGACAGTGTCCATGTTTATACTGTCCATGGTGACCACATTCACTGTTATAGTGCACACGGTGACCGTGCTCATGGTGGTAGTGCGAATGGTGACACTAACCATGGTGACAGTGGCCACGGTGACAGTGCTCATGGTGATCGTGTCCATGGAGACAGTACTCAGGGTGAAAGTGCCCATGGTGACAGTGCTCATGCTGATAGTGCCCGATGTGAGAGTCCCATGGTTATAATCTCCATGGTCACTGCAATCACGGTAATAGTGCCCATCATAACCGTACCCATGGTGATAGTGCCCATTGTGACAGTCCCATGGTTATAGTCTCCATGGTAACAGCTACCACGGTAATAATGCCCATGGTGACCGTGCTCATGGTGACAGTGCTCATGGTGACAATTCCCATGGTGGCAATGCTCAAGGTAATAGTGCTCATGGTGACTGTGGTCATGGTGACACTGCTCAAGGTGATATTGCCCATGGTGACTGGGCCCATGGTGACAGTGCTCCAGGTGACAGAGCCCATGTTGGCAGTGGCAATGCTGACACTGCCCATGGTGACAGTTCTCATGGTGATATTGCTCATAGTGATAGTTCCCATGGTGACAGTGCCCTTGGTGACAGTTCTCATGGTGACAGTGCTCAAGGATATAGTGCCGATTTTGACAGTCCCATGGTTATAGTCTCCATGGTGACCGCAATCAAGGTAATAGTGCACACGGTGACTGTGCTCATGGTGACAATGGCCATGGTGACAGTGTCCATGGTGACAGTGCTCATGGTGACAGTGCTCATTGTGATAGTGCTCATGGTGATACTGCCCATTGTGACACTGCCCATGGTTATAGTCTCCATGGTGACCGCAATCACAGTAATATTGCCCATGGTGCCCGTGATCTTGGTGACAGTGCTCATGGTGACAGAGCCCATGGTGACATTTCCAATGCTGACAGTGCCCATGGTGACAGTTCTAATGGTGAGAGTGCTCATGGTAACAGTGCCCATGGTGACATTGCTCATGGTGACAGAGCCCATGGTGACAGGGTCCATTGTTACACTGCCCAATGTGACAGTGCTCTTGGTGACAGTGACTATGGTCACAATGCTCATGGTCACAGTGCTCATTGTGATAGTGCCCATTGTGACATTCCCATGCTTATAGTCTCCATGGTAAGTGGAATCACGGAAATAGTGCCCATGGTGACAGTGCTCATGGCGACAGTGCCCATAGTGAGAGTGCCCATGGCGACAGTGCTCATGGTGAGAGTGCCCATGGTGAAACTGCTCATGGTGACAGTACCCATGGTGAGAATGCCCATGGTGACAATGCCCATGGTGAGAATGTCCATTGTGACAGTTCACATGGTTATAATCTCCATGGTGACCGCAATCACGGTAATAGTGCCCATTGTGACCGTTATCATGGTGACAATGCTCATGGTGACAGTGCCCGTGGAAACAGTGCTCATGGTGACAGTGCTCATTGTGATAGTGCTCATGGTGATAGTGCCCATGGCGACTGGGCACATGTTGACAGTGCTCATGGTGACAGTGCCCATGGTGACAGTTCTCATGGTGATATTTCTCATAGTGACAGTGCCCATGGTGATAGTGCTCATGGTGACAGTCCCCAAGGTGACAGTGCTCATGGTGACAGAGCCCATGGTGATAGGGCCGATTGTGACACTCCCCAATGTGACAGTGCTCATGGTGACAATGACCATGGTCACAGTGCTCATGGTCACAGTGCTCCTGGTGATAGTTCCCATTGTGACATTCCCATGCTTAGATTCTCCATGGTAACCGCAACCACGGAAATAGTGTCCATGGTGATCATGCCCATGGTGATCGTGCTCATGGTTACAGTGCTCATGGCGACAGTGCCCATAGTGACAGTTCTCAAGGTGACAGTGCCCATTGTGACAGTGTCCATGTTTATACTGTCCATGGTGACCACATTCACTGTTATAGTGCACACGGTGACCGTGCTCATGGTGATAGTGCGAATGGTGACATTAATCATGGTGACAGTGGCCACGGTGACAGTGCTCATGGTGATCGTGTCCGTGGAGACAGTACTCAGGGTGAAAGTGCCCATGGTGACAGTGCTCATGCTGATAGTGCCCGATGTGAGAGTCCCATGGTTATAATCTCCATGGTCACTGCAATCGCGGTAATAGTGCCCATCATAACCGTACCCATGGTGATAGTGCCCATTGTGACAGTCCCATGGTTATAGTCTCCATGGTAACAGCTACCACGGTAATAATGCCCATGGTGACCGTGCTCATGGTGACAGTGCTCTGTTGACAATTCCCATGGTGACAATGCTCATGGTAATAGTGCTCATGGTGACTGTGGTCATGGTGACAATGCACATGGTAATAGTGTTCATGGTGACTGTGGTCATGGTGACAGTGCCAATGGTGACAGTGCTCATGGTTAAGTGCCCATGGTGACAATGCTCATGCTGATAGTGCTCATGGTGACAGTGCCCATGGTGACAGTTTCCATTGTGACACTGCCCAATGTCACAGTTCTCATGGTGACCAGGCTCACAGTGCTCATGGTGATAGTGCCCATTGTGACATTCCCATCCTTATAGTCTCCAAGGTAACCGCAATCACGGAAATAGTGCCCATGGTGACCGTGCTCATGGTTACAGTGCTCATGGTAACAGTGCCCATGGTGGCAGTGCTCATAGTGACAGTGCTCATGGCGACAGTGCCCATAGTGAGAGTGCCCCTGGAAACAGTGCTCATGGTGATAGTACTCATGGTGACAGTACTCATGGTGACAGTGTTCATGGTGATAGTGCTCATGGTCGCAATGCTCACAGTGAAAGTGCTCTTTGTGAAATATACTGTGGTGACATTACCCATAGTGATATGACCCTTTGTGACACTTTTCACGGTGACAGTTCCCATGGTGACAGTGCCCATGGTGACAGTGTCCATGGTGACAGTGCTCATGGTGACAGTGCTCATGGTGACCGTGCTCACGGAAAGATTGCTCATGGTGACAGTGCTCATTGTGATAGTGCTCATGGTGATACTGCACATTGTGACACTGCCGAGGGTTATAGTCTCCATGGTGACCGCAATCAAAGTGATAGTTCCCATGGGGACTGGGCACATGGTGACAGTGCCCATGGTGACATATCTCATGGTGATATTGTTCATAGTGACAATGCCCATGGTGATAGTTGTCATGGTGACAGTGCCCATGGTGACAGGGCTCATGGTGACAGAGCCCATGGCGACAGGCCCGATTGTGACACTGCCCAATGTGACATGGTCACATTGGTCATGGTCACAGTGCTCCTAATGATAGTTCCCATTGTGACATTCCCATGCTTATATTCTCCATGGTAACTGTAAACACGGAAATAGTGTCCATGGTGATCATGCTCACGGTGACAGTGCTCATGGTGACAGTGCTCATGGCGACAGTGCCCATTGTGACAGTGTCCATGTTTATATTGTCCATGGTGACCGCCATCACTGTTAATGTGCACACGGTGACCGTGCTCATGGTGATAGTGTTAATGGTGACAGTTACCATCGTGACAGTATCCACGGTGACAGTGCTCATAGTGATCGTTTCCATGGTGACAGTGCTCAGTGTGACAGTGCCCATGGTGACTGTGCTCATGCTGATAGTGCCCGATGTGAGAGTCCCCTGCGTATAATCTCCATGGTCACTGCAATCACGGTAATAGTGCCCATCGTAACCATACCCAAGGTGATAGTGCCCATTGTGACAGTCCTATGGTTATAGTTTCCATGGTTACCGCTACCACGGTAATAGTGCCCATGGTGACCATGCTCATGGTAACAGTGCTCATGGTGACAATTCCCATGGTGACAGTCTGCATGGTAATAGTGTTCATGGTTACTGTGATCATGGTGACAGTGCCAATGGTGACAGTGCTCATCGTTCAGTACCCATGGTGACATTGCTCATGCTGATAGTGCTCATGGTCACAGTGCTCTCGGTGACAGTGCCCATGGTGACAGTTCCCATTGTGACACTGCCCAGTGTGACAGTGCTCATGGTGACAGTGACCATGGTCACAGTGCTCATGGTGATAGTGCCCATGGTGACAGTGCTCATAGTGACAGAGCTCATGGCGACAGTGCCCATAGTCACAATGCTCACAGTGAAAGTGGTCTTTGTGATATATACGGTGGTGACAGTACCCATAGTGATATTATCCTTTGTGACACTTTTCACGGTGACAGTTCCCATGGTGACAGTGCCCAGGGTGACAGTGTCCATGGTGACAGTGCTCATGGTGAGAGTGCTCATGGAAAGATTGCTCATGGTGACAGTGCTCATTGTGATAGTGCTCAAGGTGATACTGCACATTGTGACACTGCCCATGGTTATAGTCTCCATGGTGACCGCAATCAAAGTAATAGTTCCCATGGTGACCGTGATCATGGTGACAGTGCTCATGGTGACAGAGCCCATGGTGACAGTTCCAATGCTGACTGTGCCCATGGCGACACTGATCATGGTGACACTGATCAAAGTGATAGTGCCCATGGTGACTGGGCCCATGGTGACAGTGGCAAGGCTGACAGTGCCCATGATGACAGTTCTCATGGTGATATTGCTCATAGTGACAGTGCCCATGGTGATAGTGCTCATGGTGACAGTTCCCATGGTGACAGTGCTCATGGTGATAGTGTCCATGGTGAAAGTTCTAAGGGTGACAGTGCCCATGGTGACAGTGCTCATGCTGATAGTGCCCGATGTGAGAGTCCCATGGTTATAATCTGAAAGGTCACTGCAATCACGGTAATAGTGCCCATCGTAACCGTACCCATGGTGATAGTGCCCATTGTGACAGTCCCAAGGTTATAGTCTCCATGTTGACCGCTACCACGGGAATAGTGCCCATGGTGACCATGCTCATGGTGACAGTGCTCATGGTGACAATTCCCATGGTGGCAATGCTCAAGGTAATAGTGCTCATGGTGACTGTGGTCATGGTGACACTGCTCAAGGTGATATTGCCCATGGTGACTGGGCCCATGGTGACAGTGCTCCAGGTGACAGAGCCCATGTTGGCAGTGGCAATGCTGACACTGCCCATGGTGACAGTTCTCATGGTGATATTGCTCATAGTGATAGTTCCCATGGTGACAGTGCCCTTGGTGACAGTTCTCATGGTGACAGTGCTCAAGGATATAGTGCCGATTTTGACAGTCCCATGGTTATAGTCTCCATGGTGACCGCAATCAAGGTAATAGTGCACACGGTGACTGTGCTCATGGTGACAATTGTCATGGTGACCGTGCTCATGCTGAGAGTGTTCATGGCGACAGTGTACTTGGTGACAGTGTTCATGGTGACTGTGCTCATCGTCATAATGCTCAAAGTGAAAATGCTCTTAGTGAAATATACTGTGGTGACAGTACCCATAGTGATAGTACCTTTTGTGACACTTTTCACGGTGACAGTTCCCATGGTGACAGTGCCCATGGTGACAGTGTCCATGGTGACAGTGCTCATGGTGATACTGCCTCTTGTGACACTGCCCATGGATATAGTCTCCATGGTGACCGCAATCACAGTAATAGTGCGCATGGTGACTGTGATCATGGTGACAGTGGTCATGCTGACAGAGCCAGGGTCCATTGTTACAATGTCCAATGTGACAGTGCTCATGGTGACAGTGACTATGGTTACAATGCTCATGGTCACAGTGCTCATTGTGATAGTGCCCATTGTGACATTCCCATGCTTATAGTCTCCATGGTAACCACAGTCATGGAAATACTGCCCATGGTGACAGTGCTCATGGCGACAGTGCCCATAGTGAGAGTGCCCATGGCGACAGTGCCCATGGCAACAGTGCTCATGGTGATAGTCCCCATGGTGAACCTGCTCATGGTGACAGTACCCAAGGTGAAAATGCCCATGGTGACAATGCCCATAGTGACCGTGTCCATTGTGACAGTTCACATGGTTATAATCTCATTGGTGACCGCAATCACGGTAATAGTGCCCATTGTGACCGTTATCATGGTGACAATGCTCATGGTGACAGTGCCCATGGAAACAGTGCTCATGGTGACAGAGCTCATTGTAATATTGCTCATGGTGATACAGCCCATGGTGACTGGGCACATGGTGACAGTGTTCATGTTGACAGTGGCAATGCTGACAGTGCCGATGGAGACAGTTCTCATGGTAATATTGCTCATAGTGACACTGCCCAATGTGACAGTGCTCATGATGACAATGACCGTGGTCACAGTGCTCCTGGTGATATTTCCCAGTGTGACATTCCCATGCTTATATTCTCCATGGTAACCGCAACCACGGAAATAGTGCCCATGGTGATCGTGCTCATGGTGACAGTACTCATGGTGATATTGTTCATAGTGACAGTGCCCATGGTGATAGTGGTCATGGTGACAGTGCCCATGGTGACAGTGCTCATGGTGACAGAGCCCATGGCGACAGGGCCGATTGTGACACTGCCCAATGTGACAGTGCTCATGGTGACAATGACCATGGTCACAGTGGTCATGGTCACAGTGCTCCTGGTGATAGTTCCCATTGTGACATTCCCATGCTTATATTCTCCATGGTAACCGTAACCACGGAAATAGTGCCCAAGGTGATCGTGCTCATGGTGACAGTGCTCATGGTGACAGTGCCTCTGGTGACAGTGCTCATGGCAACAGTGCCCAAAGTGACAGTACTCATGGTGACAGTGCCCATTGTGACAGTGTCCATGTTTATATTGTCCATGGTGACCGCTTTCACTCTTATAGTGCACACGGTGACCGTGCTCATGGTGATAGTGCTAATGGTGACAATAACCATGGTGACAGTGTCCACGGTGACAGTGCTCATGGTGATAGTGTCCATGGTGATAGTGTCCATGGTGCCAGTGCCCATGGTGACAGTGCTCATGCTGATAGTGCCCGATGTGAGAGTCCCATGCTTATAATCTACATGGTCACTGCCATTATGGTAATAGGGCCCATCGTAACCGTCCCCAGGGTGATAGTGCCCATTGTGACAGTCCCATGGTTATAGTCTCCATGGTGACCGCTAGCACGGTAATAGTGCCCATGGTGACCGTGCTCATGGTAACAGTGCTCATGGTGACAATACCCATGGTGACAATCCTCATGGTAATAGTGTTCATGGTGACTGTGGTCATGGTGACAGTGCCAATGGTGAAAGTGCTCATCGTTCAGTACCCATGGTGACATTGCTCATGCTGATAGTGCTCATGGTGACAGTGCCCATGGTGACAGTTCCCATTGTGACACTGCCCAGTGTGACAGTGCACATGGTGACAGTGACCATGGTCACAGTGCTCATGGTGATAGTGCCCATGGTGACAGTGCTCATAGTGACAGAGCGCATGGCGACAGTGCCCATAGTCACAATGCTCACAGTGAAAGTGGTCTTTGTGAAATATACGGTGGTGACAGTACCCATAGTGATATTATCCTTTGTGACACTTTTCACGGTGACAGTTCCCATGGTGACAGTGCCCAGGGTGACAGTGTCCATGGTGACAGTGCTCATGGTGACAGTGCTCATGGAAAGATTGCTCATGGTGACAGTGCTCATTGTGATAGTGCTCATGGTGATACTGCACAGTGTGACACTGCCCATGGTTATAGTCTCCATGGTGACCGCAATCAAAGTAATAGTTCCCATGGTGACCGTGATCATAGTGACAGTGTTCATGGTGACAGAGCCCATGGTGACAGTTCCAATGCTGACTGTGCCCATGGCGACACTGATCATGGTGACACTGATCAAGGTGATAGTGCCCATGGTGACAGGGCCCATGGTGACAGTGGCAAGGCTGACAGTGCCCATGATGACAGTTTTCATGGTGATATTGCTCATAGTGACAGTGCCCATGGTGATAGTTCTCATGGTGAGAGTTCCCATGGTAACAGTGCTCATGGTGATAGTGTCCATGGTGACAGTGTTAAGGGTGACAGTGCCCATGGTGACAGTGCTCATGCTGATAGTGCCCGATGTGAGAGTCCCATGGTTATAATCTGAAAGGTCACTGCAATCACGGTAATAGTGCCCATCGTAACCGTACCCATGGTGATAGTGCCCATTGTGACAGTCCCAAGGTTATAGTCTCCATGTTGACCGCTACCACGGGAATAGTGCCCATGGTGACCGTGCTCATGGTGACAGTGCTCATGGTGACAATTCCCATGGTGGCAATGCTCATGGTAATAGTGCTCATGGTGACTGTGGTCATGGTGACACTGCTCAAGGTGATATTGCCCATGGTGACTGGGCCCATGGTGACAGTGCTCCAGGTGACAGACCCCATGTTGACAGTGGCAATGCTGACACTGCCCATGGTGACAGTTCTCATGGTGATATTGCTCATAGTGATAGTTCCCATGGTGACAGTGCCCTTGGTGACAGTTCTCATGGTGACAGTGCTCAAGGATATAGTGCCGATTTTGACAGTCCCATGGTTATAGTCTCCATGGTGACCGCAATCAAGGTAATAGTGCACACGGTGACTGTGCTCATGGTGACAATGGCCATGGTGACCGTGCTCATGCTGAGAGTGTTCATGGTGACAG